>NW_020885035.1:202403-209383 GCF_003945725.1 Corapipo altera
GGGGTATTCCGGTGGCGGGGCCCTTGTCCTAAAAAGGCGAGGATCCGGCCCCGCCCCCCTGCCCTTTTTAGGGAACCCGTTCCGGAAAATTTTAAAAACGCTCGGAAAAGCAGAGGAGGTCCCGGGGCCGCCCCGCCGGACCCTGCTCACTTTCTCAGCAGCCCGTAACCGCAAGCCGGTGTCGAGTCAGAAAACAGCCGCATTCACGGAATACAGCTTCTCCTTTCTTAAAGAAAAAAATAATATTAAAAAAATATTTTTTGTTTTCTGAATTACGGGTGGAAAGAGCCGCCGAGCAGAGCGACTCGGCGGCGCTGCTTTTTTTGGAAAGTGTCTGATCTATATATACCGTCGCGAAAACGGAACTGCCCGCTCCCCCGTCGGTGGGTTGTTGTTGTACCGACGGGCACAACCGGGGACGGGACGGAGGGGGATGCACTGTGCCCCTCCCCCGCTCCCCCACCACGCCCCCGTCCCATCCTGTCCCCGCCGCTCCCACCCTGTTCGGATCAACGTTTTGCTTCCACGGCTTTCATCCTCAGTAACATTTCCATTCCCACTTCGCTTTCTTTCTCCGTGATCTCCTCCATAACGAGGGTATCAAACCAAAGAGTGCTTAAATTCTTTTTTTTTTCTCCAAAGTACTAAAAATAACCTCCCTTGTGCCTCCCTTCCCAGGAGAAGCCAATCTTTCATATGCTGTTCCCAAGCTTAGAGCTTGCAGTCCCTACATCTTCTTGCTGATGAGGGTGTCAGATGTAATTATTTTTAAAAGCTGTATCCCATGTCACTAATCTCATTTATTTGGGGATATTTCATCTCGTGGCTGTTTAGTCCTGCATTTAGGAAAGCAACTCTCACATATGGTCTGTAGTGTTTGAGGCCCCTTTTCAATGGTCTGCAGTAAAAATCCAACCCATTTGGATTTTTATCCAAATAATCCACATAACAACCCAAAGAGCAGCAAGATGTGGCAACATATGAAAGGTGCTATGAGAGTGTGCACTCTTGTTCCAAAGCAACAAGCAGAGAGTACATAGGAAGGATAAAACCTCTTTGCTTTCATTTTTAATTGCAGATACCAATATTTATAGGTCTAGTGCATTCCAGGGCTCGGGCATCCCTAAGGAACGTGCACTTACCTCTGCCTTCAGTCCGAAGCGCTGTCACAGTGTCTCCCAGGCCCCATTTTATCCATGCCACACACCTCACACCCCAGCTGAGAAAGGCTCTTTTCAGTTCCTCCAATTCTGTTTCACTGCCTTTGGTGATGCTTCAGGTTCACTACTTGTCTAGGCACTGCAGAGCCCAGGCTAGACAGGAGCGTCTCTGGAAAAGTGAAAGTTTTAGGGACATTAGTTGTACTTTGAAAGGAATAGTAGGCATAAACATAGATATTTGCCTTTGTGGGTGATCAGAGAAGTGTGCACAGTAACTAGTAAATATATAACAGTGTTTTTTAACATAGATTTTTATTATCAGTCCTTTCTAGCACTTAATATATAGCCAATACAGTTTGATATATGAGATTTAGTGGAAAGAAAGCTTTCAGTGGGATTCTAGATACTTTTGTTTAAAAGACCCATCTCAATTTAAAAGTTAAATTGTGACAGAGAGACAGGTTCTGGGAAATTTGACTGAGAAGCAGGAGCAATTGTATTGTACCTTTCCAATACAGCTGAGCTGTAATTGGTCTAATCGCTACTATAAAAGAACAAAATATTGGAATCTGTTGTGCAGTGGGGCGAATTACTTTACATGAATTTGAGAAACAGTGCAGTATCCTCCTTACTGCAAAACATTGCTGATGTATCAGTTTTATGGATATTCTACCTAATTTTCCTGTATTGTTTCAAAATAGCACATGCCCACTGATGACACTAACTCATAATGCACACAGGAGAAAGAAGAACCAAGGTTCCACACCCCACCTCAATCTCAACACAAATCAATTCCACCTTTGAACTAACTTGGCTAATTTAATGTTCTTCTACTATGGAGAAGGATTTAATGAAAGACCGACGCAAATAAAATCCACTTTACCTCCTGGCTAACTTCACCTGAGGAATACTACTATAGTTGGGTTGGTTGGTTAATTTTAAAAGCCTTCTTAAGCATGGAGTAAATTATGTCTGATTTCCAGCCTTTCCAGGGACAATCAAATCACTCCGCATCTCTCAATGGGAGCTTTGTCTGAGTGGCAGCAGGATCTCATGTGGGGCAAGATGGAGACCTAGTTAATGCTCAGTTTCAGGCAGATGTTGACAGATGAGACTCCAATGTTTCTGGGCCCTTTTCAGATATTCTTGCTGTATTACTTTGCATGTGCTTTGTGCCTTTGATCCCCATTTGGCTGCTTACAGCAGACTCTGAGCATTGGACTGTCCACCTCGCGCTGACTTCAGTGAGCCTTATACGGAAAAATACCCTACTGATTTCTGTGGTTCCTATAAACCACGTGGTTTCATATGACAGACATTGCTGGTGGAAATTGCCAAATCCCCACTCACACCAAGAGCCTTGAATGCACCTGACACATCTGACTGGATATAGCACTGACTGAGGAGGGTTCAGAGCTGAAGGGCAGAACTTCTATTCCCAGTTTCTTTGAAACCAGGCTCCTTTGGATTTACTACATTTGCTCTTTTAACAAGTTGCTAGCTGATGCACTGGGGTTCTATTTTCCTGCAGTCATTCTCTACCACAAGTACCTGAGACAGGAGCTGTAGAAATAAAATTGTCCTTGCCTCCATGAGTTGAGAGTGGCTGAGGAAGAAAAGGCAGCTCATCATCTGTGGAGCTGGCAACACATTTCACCAGTGTAACATCACACATTTGAGTCATCTCTCCAGGGCTTTACTATGCTTTTGCAGCAAAACTCGACCGACCTCATGTGCTAACAGCAGCGATGCTGGTAGGCCTGCTTGGGAAATGCACTGTGCATCCTGCTGGTTTTGGGAATGTTAAGGCGGCCCCAGCTCAGCAGGTGTCCTCAGGAGTGGGAACTCAGGTGCAATCAGGGAGTTGTTTTCAGATAGGAAATGAGTGACCCTGTCCTCTGACGACAGCAAAGGACAACTGTCTGGGCTAGATTCATGTTAGGGTTGGTGCTTCCTTAACATTTCCAAAGCTGGATTTCAGAGTTTCCTAAATTTGACCCTTTTCATTGGGGGTAGAAAGATTTGTCATGTCCTCACAGGATGAAATGCTTGCTTACTAATACCTTCTGTTTTGGCAGGGTCTCCCCTGGATTCCCAAGTTGCAGGCAAAAGCCACTTTCCTTCAGTCTACCCTGCCAGCCCCTCACAGGCCTGATACAGGCTCACAGCCTGTACTGGCCAGTCACCAAAACCTGGAATTCAGCCAGGGAAATCTGCTGTAAACGTGAAGGTACAGAAAACAGCTGCCTGACTGCTGGCATGCCAAGGAAATAGGATGGTTAAGGAGCAGAGGAGAAGGCATCCCAGTCTGCCCTTAATTACAGTGCCTTGAAACCACTCTGTGGTTTCCAGCCAAGCATGCTTGTTGTCTTAGGATGAATGCCTGTAAATTTGAAATAAGTAAATGACTTTATTGTGAGTATTTGACTCAGAAGAGCCATAGCAGCATCCTGAAGGGCTATTTAAATAACATTTTTTAATTCGGGCTATAGGAATGAAACAAACTCACGTGGAATCAGCAAGCTACTAGTTTAAGTTTGTGTGGCTGTGGACAAGTGTGTGTGGCAGAGCAAACTTCCAGTCAAATAAAAGCAACAACAAACTCGTTTGCTCAAAACTTATTCTCGTTATTGAACACGCAGAACATTTCCTGGATGTTCCCGTACACGGTTTCCAGCACGCGTATTAAATCCGTAGTCCTACTTCCACTCACCCCGTTCGTTCCTCAGGGAACACCCGAGGGAGCGGGTGCTCCCAGCCGGCGGCGGGAGGGGAGCGGGGAGTGTATGCGGGCTCCACTGCCCTCTCCTGGGGGAAGGCGCTGCCGGGAGCTAGCGAGGACTCGTCAGCTGAGCAAAAAGCGATGCGTTGGGCTGAGTGCTGCTGGTGTTTCACGGAATCACAGAATATGCTGCGTCGGAAGGGACTCACAAGGATCATCGAGTTCGACCCTTAGCCCTGCACAGGACCATCCCCAGGAGTCACACCATGTGCCCCAGAGTGTCATCCAAATGCATCTTGAACTCTGTCAGCCTTGGTGCTGTGACCACTGCCCTGGGGAGCCCGTTCCAGTGCCCAACCACCTTTGGGGGATGAACCTTTTTCTAATATCCAACCTAAACTTTCTCTGACACAACTTCAGGCCATTCCCTTGGGTCCTGCCACTGGTCACCACAGAGATCAGCATCTAACCCTTCTCCTCTTCCCCTCACGAGGAAGTTGTAGACTGCAATGAGGTCTCCCCTTAGTCTCCTCTTCTCCAGCTGAACAGACCAAGTGACACCTTTTCTGCTTTAGATTATACTTTGAAATATGGCATCAGGGGAAAAAAAAAAAGGTTTTAGGGCTTTAAACTGAAAGCGAACAAGTTTAGATTAGATTTTAAGATTAAATTCTGTATTGTGAATGGGTGAGGTCCCAGCACCGGTTGCCCGAAGAAGCTGCAGCTGCCCTATCCCTGGAAGTGTTTTCACCGTGTAACAGCATCCCTAAAGGTTTTCATCACAGTTGTGCTACCTATAGAGAGAATATAGCCCTGTGGAGTCAGAGATCCCAGCCACAGGCTGTGACTCTGCAGCCCCAGAGGTATCAAGATGGGGATCACAAACTGCAGAGAGGTGCTGGGAGCAACCCACAGAGGGGCATTCTGGGCTAGAAGGCTAAAATATCAGCTCTGCATGCTGCTTGCCAGGGGAACAAAGTAAAAAAAGAAAAGAAAAAAAGTTGCTTCTCATAACTGTGAAAATAACTGGGATACACATATCATTCATGAGACAAGACTCTCAAAAATAACGACTATTTTGTTTCTGAATAGTGATAGTCTGCCTACTAAGCTTTAGATTCCAGTCCTTTCTTCCAAAACTAGTTTCACTTACCCTTGTATTTCCTGCTCTAATGTGTCTCCTGTGCTTTTTGTAAATACTGCCTTGTCCCATGGCTGGGCCTTTAGTCCAGAGAGAGATTAATTGAGCACATCTCTTAATGATGCGAGTGGCCTTCTTCCTTGAAGGGCTGAAATAAAAGAAGTATAGCAAGAGTCACATTTTCAGTTCTCCTGTTGGTCCCATTACCTAGTGTTTGAGTGCAGAGAAAGCTCGCCAGAAGGCTTTCTGGACACATGCAGTTTGTAGGAAACAGTGCCTTCAGAACCAAGCACAGCTTTTAATCCTCAGCTGAGGAATAAGGTCAGGTATGGCACCTCTTTCCAGCAGAGCAGCAGGGAGACTCTGGCACCGTTTTCCAAGCAATCTTCTGAGAAGAGATACAGAAGAGCTCTGTGGGGTGCTTCTCAGGAACTTCCCACCCCTCCAGGGGAGCTGGAGCCACTCACAGGATTCCTAGATTGCCAGGCACTCATTTGCCTTTGCCCTGTCTGTGTGCCACTTCTCAAAACCTGTTTCCATTTATGTCTCATTTCTCTGTGCTTTGGTCTTAAACCAGTCTGCCTTGAGCCTTGGAACCCCTCAGCTCTTTGCTCTGGGTAAGTCAGTCTGAGTTTGGTTCTGGCTTTTCCATATTTTTTTATCAGCATTTATTTTCTGCTCCTGAGGGCATGTCTACATGCTCCAGTCTCACCATCCTGACTGTAAATTCCTGAGGACAAGGGTATTCAGGTTCATTTTCAGCAAAGTTAACCAATGGATGGCTTTCTGTCAGGAGCTGACAGCAAATGTTATTGGAGCAGAGAATTTAAAAAAAAAAAAAAAAAAGCCACAAGAGATTAAAATAAGCAAGATGTTTTACTTTAAAATTTTTGGGGCCAGATCTTCAAGTGGTGTAAGTTACCATAAGTTTTCTGATGCTATAACCCCTACAATCTGAGTGGAAGTCAAAATTTGATGTGATTTTATTTACAGTTTGGTTATTTGCAAGGCTAAAACTCCAGCTTCTCCTGGGAGTGAGCATGGTCCTTTTCATCCTGTATTTGGGCTGCTGCCACCTATTTTGCAGGAGTTTGTTTCTATCTTTGATTTATTTTTCTCTGCTGCACTGCATTGGCCTTGTTCTTTCACCTCCCCTCTCATTCATGTATCTCTCTCTCTATTGTCCAACCTTTTCAGCTCTCTTTTCCCTCTTCCCCCTCCTGTCTTTCCTCTTCCTTGGTAGTTCCCCCTTATCTCAGCAATTGCTGCCAAGAGCTATATTTGGAATAGAGTGGGAACAAGCTATTCTTGTGACTTTACTTTGAAATAACTGGGAAGAGCAGTATGATTTTCTTTGAGCAAATATAAGATACATCGAGGAGAAGGCAGGCTAGTAAAGTCAAAACAACATCATTAGGGAATACCTGCCCAGCAGGTTCATCTTTCCCAACTCTCAGGATGACTTTACCAGTTATCAGTTCTTGTTTGCTCTGTTTTAGCTTTAAATCCTCCTTTTGTGCCAGGTTCCTCTCTCAGGTTAGTAACCTGAGGTGCTAACAAGGCCTAGCTTATCACCACAGTGTCTGGGCACTCATACATCAAGGGGAATGACTGCAACCTAAAATTTCAAATCCCAAAATTAGATGAACCAGGATATATATTTGTTTAACACCTGAACTCAATGCCGTTGCATCTTCTGGTGCAGTCACAGGATACTGTTACAGAGTCCCACTTATATGGGCTAGCACAGAAATATGCTGGGAGGAGCAACTTCCTATGCAGCAATATGATTTCTCCATGTCCTCTCACATTAATTATCTCTCATCACCACCTGTTCCTCATCCCCCCCTGCCATTTAAACTACTCTAAGCAACATATTATCAAAGCCAACAAGAAACAGAGCTACCTGAACAGGACAACACAGAACGTATTGCTCCCTATGCCCCATATTTCTGTG
>NW_020885035.1:209393-274529 GCF_003945725.1 Corapipo altera
TTAACTCCCACACTGGCAAATCAAACAAGAAATGAGGCCAAATGAGAAACTCGGCATCACATCTTAATGCTTTGTGCCTGTGCCAGAAGAAGACCCAAGTCTATTTGTCTACTCTCAAGTGAAGCTGGTTCTATTAAAAGTGTACGGCTGTAACGTGTTTGTGTGTGAAACTGCTTCCTACAGGGGAAGATACATGAAAATGCATGCAGAAAGATGAAGGGACAAGAGCTTTCCTTACAAGTGGCTACTAAGTGTTTGACAAGAAACTAGAAGGAAGTGATTCTTCCATCCATCAACGGCTTCCTGGCATTTTATAAACTAGCTAACAGAAATGGTCATGCTGACATGGTGCTTCCACAGCTGTGTCTGCAACAATTGTGAATAAGCTCAGTTTGCCAACAGAATAAAAGCGAATACCAATATCTTAGGAGGGCAAGGCAGATAGAGCTGTAATGCTTTTCTATCAGACCATGTAAGAGAAAAAGAGATCAGTCTTCAAGCTAACAGATTCTTTTCCATGTTCACACTGCTACTACTGCCACCACAATGTAGATCTTAAATATGCAGTGTACATCAATAATAGAGTCTAAGCAAAGGGAAAAATGAATGACCCAGGCTAAGAAGTGACATTTCAGTACTACCAGTAATTCTCATCAGGGCTTGCCAAGTGTCTCTGGGCTTCTGTCCCTTAAAACTGACAATATAACAACAATATAATAACAATACAATAATATTTCATACTGAATTAAGCACATGTGCAATGGCTAAGCACATTTCATTAGTATCAAATGAGTTTTGTGCTGCCATAGAAAGCACATATATTTTATTTATGTGTTCCCAAACTCAGGACAACAGACAAATGAACTTTGACATATTTAGAGAGCACTGCTAAATCTATGGTGAACTCAGAGTGCCCTCCAGTTACCTCTCATCCCCTGTCCCACTCTTACTATGCAAAAATCTTTAGTTTAAGGCTCACAGGGTACAGACCTGGGCTGGTTTGCTGAAGAGTTAACTAGCCCACAGGTGTATGTCCACAAACAAGTCTGCACTTACTGGCCCAGGGACCAGAAACTGCTTCCCAGGCTCAGGAGTGCCAGTGTGCCTTTGCTTTCTATTACTGAGCAGATGCAGATGTGACTGAGGCTTGGCTGCACCAAAGCTGGAACTAAACCCTGCTAGGAAAGCCACAAAGTTGGCTTTCCTCAACCTCCCTGGACTGGACCAGATGAGAAGATCAGCATTTTCTGGGCCTTTCTGCCACCATTCAGAATGAAGGGAATTTTCATACCCATAGTTCGAGTCCTTGCCCATGGTGTGTGATGTGCTGGATTCATCCCTCTTTTCTTCCTAAAAGCAGCTCAGCCCATTTCTTTCACCTTATAGGATGGCACCCAAACCCATGTTTCAGAGTTATTCTGGGGCCTCCCTGTGTCTTTCTCACTGGGCTTTACGTGAATTGAGCCAGCTGGACCGTCTCCACACTGGAGGTCAGGGTACCAGCCTGGAGAAGGTCGAGATCCAGTAGGAAGACATAACTTGTGTCCCAGTTTCTGCACTGCGGTGTCGAGCAGGCCACGAGGAGCTGACAGGCTGTGCATCTGGAGAAGGGTAAATGAGAAAACTTTAAGTGCTACGTTTACAAGTATTAATCTGCAGTTACAACCACAACCTGAAAGTACTTTCCAGGCATCCAAGGATGGAGAATCACTGTTGCCATATCCCACAAGTGGGAAGAGAAGGTGTGAAGAAGGAGCTGTGCCACACAGATGATGTTTTTCACTTCAATCCATAAGAGATATCAAAGAACAGGAAGTATTGACCCTGTGATATACAACGGACCCTCTTTAAAGCTATGCTGAATAATCATAACCATATAAAAAACCCTATCCTGTGGTTCAGGACAGCACTTGTGCTGGAGCACACTAAAAACACCATCTCTGCCACATGCCTGGACAGTTGACCAGGCATGCCATGGACTTTGCAGGCTTTCTGATAAGCACACTTACTGAAACACAATTTAAAGTCGACACCGTGTCTAAAAACACACATAATGTCACAGGAGGAATGAAATGTTGCTTCTCCCTCTCTCCCCCAAACTCATTACAGGCTAAGGAAAAATAATGTATGGAGAATAATACTTCACCATCTAAAGAGTTTTTCTGGTTTCTAAATCTAGTGAAGAGTCATTGTATATTTTGACAGAAAAATGGATCAAAATAATAAAGTGAATACAAAATTATATTGCTGTCAATAATTTAATTTACACAAAATAGCACTGTGACATGGTAATTGTTATATATGATGCAGCATTCAGTATAATATTTGGAGAATGCATTTTAGAAAGTCAACATTTAACTACTAAAATCAACTTACATAATCAAAGCTGTCAGGGAATCTTTACAGTTTTATATTAATTTGAATGTAATTTACTATAGAGGTGTCATTCTTAGAGGTGCTTACAATAGTTAATGATCTCTGCATTTCCATTATAAAATCCTGTTTTCAAAGGTTTATAACTTGGTCTTAAGAACTCTCAGCCCTCTGGCACATTTTCCTTTTCCTTAAAAAAACTATGTTTTAAACTTTTCTCTCAGAGCAGATAGTGTGGTTACTTTCCAAATCCATTTTGAGGATTTGCTAATTTGCTGCTTACTACCCAGGGATGTCAGAAAAAGAAAGGTCCTTCACAGCAGAAGACATTACAGTTGCATTGTCTTCTTCCATTTTCCTGAGTATATTACCCCTCAGGCCGTTTTTCTTGCTGAAGTGTCTGAGTATCTCCCAATATTGCATCCAAACCTCCATCACTCCATCTCTCTTTCCCATGTTGCTGCCATTAAGCTTTCTCCCAGGTCCTTCCCCTAATCTCAGACTTGGACTCCTGGTTCTGTTCTGTCTCTTCTCACAGATGTCCACATTTATGCTGGCAGCTTGAACTTCCATCACACTCATAAGTCAGTGGCCTTTCCTGGCTGCACAGTCCTTCAGCCTCACACCTTTTTTTCAAGCTGCAGCCCTAGTTCACTTTTCCAACTCACTAGAAGACCAACAATTAGTTTTGCTCCAGCAAGTACATTTCTCTCCCTGATCTTTCATGCTTGATTCATATCAGACACTACCCATCAACCACCCCAGACCTGCTCTGTCGGTTGATTGGTGATTTTTGGTTTCCCAGCCACGGGAACTGTGCAGCCCCAAGGCACTAAAGCTGTCCAGGGGGTAGGACACTGCAAACCAATTGTCCACAAACACATTGTTACAGGTCATTCCCAAAAACAGAATTTGAAAGGCAAATTGTCAACACAAAGCTATTATCCATTATAAAACCAAAGCAAATAATTACCTTGCTTTGGTAGACCTGCTCCAGTTCACAGGTCTAGTTTTTCCCAAATCCTGCTCAAATTCACTTTTTTTTTCCTTCCATGTTAGCCAGCTGTCATTTTGGATCCCCCATCTTTCTGTAACCTCAGTGTTGTTAGACCAGACATGTTTGAGCCAACATGTACAACTACCCATAATCTAAATCATCACTACCATATAAACATTTAGATTTACACTGAAGTAGTTTTGTCACTTGTCCAGGATCTCTTTATTTTCCCTGCAAGGACAAGAGCATTTTAAAGTATTTGTGATGCTCTATTCTAGCCATTCTGCCTTGATATGGCCTCTTTTGTCCAGTGCCAACACTTAGCCAAAACATTTCCTTTCTGTTTTTCCATCATTGCCATTTCCCCTCTTTAAAAAAAAAAAAAATAAAGAATGTACTAGTTTCTAATAATTCAATGATGTCACAGATAAGATGGGATGATGGACTTGATTCAAGAAAAATGTGCTCATATTTAGACTGGATAGAACTGGTGACTAACTCAGTGAAAGGGCAGATAACAACGAGAAAGACAACACTGGGAGTATTCTGTTTGATCTTTCAGATTCATAATTTAGTGATACAAAGAAACTCTAGAAATCACTTCTATTTTTCCCAGGGGATATGCAGTTGGACATAAGCAGGATGAGTGTTTGGCTAAATTATACTTTAAAGAAGCATTTGACACACTTCAGATCTTCATTCTGGTTTTGGGAAAAAAAAACTAGAAGACTGACTGTAGCATGGACTATTGCCTGAAAGCTCCGGATGTTATTTCATCATTCTTTGTGTTGAGAAAACAGAACTGGAAGATGAAACTTTAAAACTGTCAGAAAAGCCAGGAACTGTATGGATCTCTTCTCCAGTAGAATGAATGGGACCTGACAGGCACAGGAGCTTAGAGGACGATCTTCCAGACTGGGTGACGATTCTTGAATTTTCAGTGTCCCCCACAGAAAAATCTACCAGACCAGTTTATCTCCATTCGATATTTTTACTCCTTGAATCTCAATGAGGAGGTTTTCCTCTGATGTAGGTAGTGCTGCCCGCTCTCCCGAGGTTGACGCCCACTTCATTCAAGTATTCCTAGTGCAGAAGGGATGTTAGTGGCTACTGGCTTGCAGCCAACATCCCACACATTTCCTCCGCAGCAAAAATGCCTTGATTCTGACCCACTGCCTTTCAAGTAGATAGTGAAAAAAAATCAGTCACAAAGAACTTTGCTTTTATCTGTATTTCTCCTTCAGAAAGATCTGAGAAAAACGTCAGACATTGTTCTTTTCTTTTTCAAGGTCCACAGTCAGCGAGAGTGAGGTTTGGTGCTGCTGTTAGAGCCTGAGCCCAAGAAGAAGCTAAAGGCATTCAGACCCTTGCACTTAGGGATTTGGGTAAAGGAGTTTTAGGCAGGGTAAGTGCCCAGGGGGTGGACCACAGTGCCTGCCCTTGTGCCAGTGGCTGCATCCAGCACTTCTCCTGCTCAGCAGCTCTCCTGAACACCATTCTTTCTGAATCGGTTCAGCCATCACCTATGGTAGGAGCTTGTGTTTCTCAAGCAGGGCACTGAAGAGAGATCGAAAGGGACAGTGGGTTTTGGCTCCTGGTGGAAGTTTTCCATGATCAGCACAGAAAGGAGGAACACTGCTGATATTACCTAGAGTTGTGGGCAGTGTGTCCCAAGCCCAGCATCTGAATGGGCAAGAAGACAATGCACCACCACTGAATCTGAGATGGGACAAATTAGGCAACCCACATGCATTTTTAGACCCACAAAAGCCAAGCACATACGTGCGTTTAAGACCAGCGCCCATAAAATGGGATATAGTGGAACAAAGTTGTTTACTCACAATTCCGTTGCACATAACCCTAAGGGAAAACAGGACAGACAAACAGGTCTTATATTTGATAATCTGGCCAAGTGGACATGAGGAGAGGTGCAGCGGTGCCCATAGGGAAACGTGGAGCCCAAAGTTACAGTATAAGGAGGGCTGGAATCAAAAGCCAGGGAGAAAAGGGCTCTGGCAAACCATAGAGTTAACTTCCAGTGGTGCTGTCAGGATAAAAGAAAGATAAACTACTCTCCAAGTTAGCAAGTTAGGTAGTGAGAAATATTTGAGGCAAGATGTTAATAAATAAATATAAATCAAAAAGATATCAGGAAAGAAAACCCCAAAGAGAAATACAGTCTAGGAAAAATCACCAACAAGTGGAAGGCAGATGGCCAAATCTTGTCATACAGAGAGAAAGATACTCTGCTTCATTCAGTAGAACAAGAAAGTCTGGATGACTATAAATAAGAAAGATAATTAAATGGAATGGAAGGAATTAATTAAAGAAATTATTACGCTGACCTTGCATAAATAAAGTTTCAAACATTGCACACATGCTAATTTGAGGAATAGGATGTCTATAAGTATGGAGACAATTAAAAATATTCACTCCTTTATACTGGGATAAAGGTAGAACCTGAATGGAGGTTAGATGTATTTGGTAATGTTCATCTGATTACTATCCTGGAAAAATTACATGGAAACTGATGTGGCAATATCCTGAATTCAAGGAGAATTGCAAAACGTACAGATGAACTCAAGGAACACAACTAAAATGGTAAAATGAGCATAGGTTAAAACACAAGCTGCAGAAAGCTGACAGGAGGAATGACTTCAGAAAAAACAAGGATAGGTAAATTGGATAAAACAGAGGAAAAGGCTGGCACCCATCATCACCATGACACTTGCATTACATCTCACTTCCAAGTACAGAGTCCAATTTGGGAGAAGGCAAGCAGCAGAATATGCTCTTTTATAGGGAAAAAAAGGCTTCTTTCTTTTGTAAGTTCCTGTGTCAGAAGCCATTTTATGGGGCTGCCAATCATGGCAAATCAACTGAAAAGCCAGATCATTTTCTAAAGCATCTACCTTCCTAGAGAAAGATTTTCAAGTTGACTGTGTACAATCCAGCTGCTGCTTTTAATCTTTCCCTGACAACAGTAGTTGTTTTATTACTCTGACAGTCATTTTTAGCCCATGAATAGTACCACAGTCCTTGCAAGATAGGAAAATTCTTTTGATCTACAATTTCATAAGGTTTAGCAATGGACAAAGGATTTTTCCAGTATACTTGATCACACACTTGCTGAAGTTTAGGCTTAGAGGCAATAAAAAACCACTGAGCCACCCCTTTGGAGATAAGCAAAAATCCTTTTTGATGAGTAATGACTGCCAGAAAAAAAATTAGTTTATTATAAAAATAGTACTTTCTAATAGAAAAGTAAAAATCAGGTTACTCCTGAAATAACTTTCATTCATTGCCACGATCACTTTTCACTTTCACACTGTTTTAATATGGTATGATCTGGAGGATAGAAAATATGGATGCAAGGTAGGCATAAGTGTATAAAAGGAAGGTGCTTCAAGATATCTGTAATAACTGAGAGAAACTGGGAGAAGACTCAGGCAGACACAGCAGTTTTCCAGCATAATGACTTGTTCTATTTGCTGTGCAAGTAAGAACTGTATTTTTTGTGCAGCCCGAAATACTGTATAAACTCTGAAATAAAATATATTTCTAAATAAAAATAGAAAGCCATTCTATTTTGAGTGAAAAAGTAATTGAAAATTGTAATAAAAATCTGTAATTTTTATTAGTACAGGCTGCAGTACTTTGAGCACTTACACATATGTTAAACTTCTCACACATGTGCATCCCATTTTCTTGTCCTATTCACATTGGAATCTATTCTGGTTTTCCTTACATATAAGGAATTAAAACAGAAGGCCTTTGTGATAGTAAAGTGTAAGGATAATGGTTCCAGGAGGGCTATCAGTTTAGCAGCTAGTCAGCTGAGTACATAGCTACCTATGGGGAATATTTAGATAAGGTGCTGTATTGGAGTCTAACTTCTTTAAATTCTTTCCTTTGAAAACTCCAAGTCCATTGGCACAGCCAATTTCCATAAAGACATTCCTCTCCAAAAATCTACGCCAGGCTTAAAATTTAAAGAGTAAATAGAAACAATTTTATTTTTGGTTGGATGCAGTTAGAAATCAGTCATCTTAATACTTAGGCTGATCAGAAGGGAATTACAGAGGATTAAAGGATGAACAGGAGTTCTTCTTCCACTCCCTGCATTGTTCAATTGTTCACAACTCTAGTATTTCTTAATTAACTATATTACAGTATACAGAAACATTGGATTTCATACCTTTTGCTAGACAGCTTCTATTTATATTCTCTTAAAATTTCCACAAAATTCCCCAAAAATCACATTTTCTGGCAAAATGCCAGCCTGACTCCTACAGTCTAACATTCACAACACAAATACTTTGCCTCAGAATTTTCAAATAAACAACTTAGGTTTGGTTTCATTAAATTCTTTGGACAATATATTGAGATGTCTCTATGCAATTACTAAAAAATTTTAAGTCCTCCACAATCAGCTAAAACTGACTCCAGTGTCACTGACCTTGAGGAATCAGCTCTCAGTGCAAGCAGAGATCTTCACTTCTGTTTCTCCAGTTTGCCAGATCTCTAAATGAAAAACTTTTTAAAGGGTTATCTTTGCTCTAAACACTTCAAACTGTATTTTTTGCCCACTGTTTTGAAATAATGCACATTGCTCTGCACGTGCAAGATTTTTCTGTCCATTTTTTCCTCCAAATTAGGAAGACTCAGAGGAAAGAATCTGGCCACTGTTGTTTGCTAATTATGTTCAAAAATTGCTACAGAACATCAACACCTCTTGCATCAGACCATGCCTAGAACTGCAACTTTCTCAATGTTTTACCACTCAGTGCTGTTAACTGAGTTATTCCCTGCCATTATCAACTCTTGGACTTTCCCTTTGAGACCTCAGTCCATTACAGTGGGAAAGATGCAGGAAACACGGACACGTGTTTCTGCATCCTTCCTGCCACGTCTTGCAAAGTGCTTAAGGCATTGTGCAACAAAAATGAATGAAAATTGGAAAGCACAAGCAGAGCTGTGCTCTGATAACCCATGCAAACTGCAGCTCACTTAGGTGTCCTCTTCTCTGAGAACTGTCAATAACTAAAGAGAGGTCTGGCTCCAAGCCCTGCTAGAGGCAGGAGCAGTTAACACCCTGAGCTAAGGTGCAGGCCTTGACTGCTCCCAGCACAGCAATGCCTGGGGACTTTCTGCCACCCCAGACTGCCATGGTGCAGCTGACAGGCAGCTCATTGCATGGACAGGGCAGCAGAACCACAGTGCCTGCAGGGACTTCCTGCAAGTGGGACTGGTAAAGGTTCGGGGAGCACAGACTTCCCCACCAGGACCAATCTGTTGTCTGCAGTCATGTTTATTTAACTGATGATCTACGTCTGCAAAAGCAGCAGCTTCACAACAAATTATTCATCAAAAATCTAGCTCCATGCTTTCTGCTTTCCAACGCTGACTTTAAGGGTATTTCATCTAATAAATCTGAAGTAGGAATGAATAAACAAATGTGGCATTATACTAACCTCGTTAATTATGCCTCAACTACATGGTGCTGGAAGTACACACAATAGTGGGAGCTCATGGAAGATGAGTCTGCAAAAACGAAAGATTATTATCTATTATCATGATCAGAAACCTCATTTTGCTTTAAGCTTCATCTGTTTTGGGTGGTTTGACTGAAAAATGTATTAATAATTTCCAAGTTGTGGCTGACTGATTTAAAATATTTCAACATTCTGTACACTGTACCTAAAAACAAAGTCTTCCTAGTGTGGTGTTCTGTCTCTTCATTTGTAAAATACAGCTATTTCTTCGTCATTCTGTGTGGGACCAGAGAAACACCACAGAGCTTTTCACTTTGGAAAGGGAAGAAAGAAAGAAAAAAGGAGAGTTCTCTTCCCAACAGCAAATAAAAGGCCCAGTCTCTTGGCATCAACTCACTGACTCAGATCATCTCTTGGAGAATGAGATAAATGTTGTCTTCTGCATTACAGTCCCAGTAGAAGCTTTTCTGCATAGTGAAGCAAATCATAAACATAAGGCCCTCATTAGCAGGAAAAGCTTTTCCAGGAACAGAATAGTGACTGGGAAGTCATCCGATTCCTGGACAAGCAGCATTTCAGCCATCAGCCCCAAGACAAAGGGAAGGGGGAGGCCAAGGGCTCTGGCACTAAGTTGTGCTTATAAGGACCTTCCTGCAAAACCTCTTCCAGGCACGTGCAGAACAGTATCTGCTTTCACTCAGGTCATTCAGGCTCAGCACCCCTACAACATCCCACCTTTCTCCTTGATGTGACAGCAACTTCTGCAACAGGCACACTCCCACACTTTTCTGGGGAGGAAGGATGCTTGTTTTCTCCTGGCTGCAGAGTCTGAAGTATCTGCCAATATTCAGCACTGCTGTAACAAGGGCTCTGTTGCAAAATGCAGGTCGGTGCTCTCTCAATTTCCTGGTAATCCAAGAAAGAAATTGTTCTGATGTAAAAAAAAATAAAAGAGTTTAAACAACCAATAAGGACTTGCATAGTTAACACCCTTCCACCTCAATTCTCTGTCATTTTTTCAGCAATCAGGCCAGGCCAGGGTGTTGCAGCATCATCTGAACAGTTGGCATGAGCACAGTCAATTGCCCTTCCTCCCAGTTCCCATATTCTGCCTCAAATCAGAAACTGCTTTGTAGTACTGGAGACAAGGAAGCATCCTCCTCTGGTTAGAGATGCTGCATACATATAAAGAAAAGGATGAAAAATTAAAAATATGCCTGTAGCATTTGTATAGGTTATACACACATATATGTGTATATATAGATATATAGCATTTGTATAGATCTAGCTTGTTATCCAAAATTTCTTACATGTAAATAAGAGAGCATCTGTCTTGTGTTTTGGGGCAGTTGGTTTCTCACTCAAACATATGAGGCTGCATTACAGCTACAAATGTTTCTTTTGAGCAGTTAACACTGCAACAGTTCGAAAATATGTGCAAACATTTTACAGGTGATGTTCTTAAGCCTTGCATTAGGGTATTATTGTAGCTAAACCCAATGGACTGAAACAGTATCACCTCTGTTAAACCTCATCCATTTTCTATGAACAGTTCTCTAAACAGTGGAAATTGCTGTCCCTGCTAAACTGAGTACCATCATGAAACGAAACCAAGTGTTCAGAAAATTTTCAGCAAATGAGGTTATATTGTGACACATATTAAGATCTCTCAGAAAGGAGAACATTTATTGCTAACAAGCTTCCAAAGCAAGCTGGATATGTAGGTCTGATGGATTTATTTTTCCATCAATAAATTGTGGAGGAAATTGCAGAATTGATATTAATCTTGCACCTTAACACTTCTTGCTGTGAGGTTTCCTTTCATAAATATTCCCTTAAAGCAGAGGTTTTAAAAAACTAAAACAACCGGGGTCCTCGGCAGTGAAAGGTGAAGTGGGCTATATTTGGGGCCACCTTTGCAGAAAGGGAACACCTCGGTAAATGCTCTGTGTGACCAGTTGTGACAGAGGGTTATGTGTCTTCCAACACAACCTACATTTTTTACGCTAATAGTACAATTCAGAATAAATATTATCTCCCCTCGTGTGACAGACCTTTGATAGAGCAGAATTGGCCTGGTTGATTAGGAGCACGTGTCAAATACAGATAATGGGGGAATCCCTTTCAGCAGCAGCACACCAGCTCAGCAACCATAATGAGGCCAATTTAGCGAGCCTTCTGTTTTACAAGAGATATTAATTGCAGTCCTGTCAAATAAGGTACAATTCAAGATAAAATATGTAAAAAGGGGGGAAATGGGATTCCATTCCATTTTGGTCACCATTATAAATCTTCTTGCAGGACCATGAATCTCCCCACTGCTGATCTGAATCCCCTGGGTGGCTGACATGCTGCAGTAGAACAAAGTGCATTGTTATGAGGGCTGTTGAACACCAGAAGAATGTCAGGCTTTTTGTTGAATCTTTCTACCGCTATGATTTTTATTCTACTCTACACAGGTTTTGTTGTTTGTTTTCTAAAAATGCAAAAAGCAGGCACCATTCCTGAACAAGTCTCAGCCACCAAGCTGCCCACCTTCTTGTGTTGAAGATTTACCACTAAAATTAATTCTAATATATTGTTATTTCAGTGGATGCAAAGTGCTTCTGAACCAGATCTATGTTGTCTTCTAACAATGAGTACATTTGCAACGAAACTTTGGCTGCAAAGGTCCAACTGCAATATATTCAGCTCTGAATATTGCCAAATTATATAAAAATGGGAGAAGGTCAGAGAATTTTAATCCTTACCCCTAATCCCAACATCAGATTCGAATAGTTCAGTTTGTTTAAAGATACTGCAACAGCAGCTTTGCAGAGAAACTTGTTGCTCAGGAGCTGAGCCTTAAGGCTGCTCATAATCTTAAGCCTTTTGTCCTTGGCAATGCCAAGAACTCCAAACCCACAAAATGTACAAGCTGTGAACATACCCAGTACCTTGGTCATCAAAAGGTTGATTTTTTTTCTCAGCACTGAGAAGGAAATAAGTGAAAAGAAAAGCAAAGATGGACTAATTTTTCTATTAAATATGTTAATGAGATTATTTTATTTTTCAGCAAGGAGGAAGGACGCCCACAAAAACAGATTTATATAGGTCTTTACATTCTAATCTGAGAGATTATCTCAGAGAGTTTAGGACATGATAAAAACAGAGAGTTTAAAGCTGCTTGCAAGCCCAGGCTCACCAGCAAAGTGGTTACCTTAAGGGACTTCGGGTAACACATCAGGCAGCTTCTAAGAAAACCTTCCTTTCTTACACTGGTACCAGCAGTGAAGTCCACCATTTTCTGCACAAAGCCTGCATATTCAGGAAACACAGTACTGAAATTCAGCCAACCACACACATCTCGCAGAATTCAAAGCATGGTCTGTCAGCCAAATGACACAAAACACTGAAACACACAGTTCTAAAGTCTGGTCTTATTCAGCAAAATATTTGCATGATTTCAGACACATCTCCAAATGATAGCATTTCCTAAATCCCACCCTCAAGAAGTGAGGCCACATTTGGCCTAAAGATGCAAATACGTACCAGCCTGGACTCTCAGAAGTATCTAGGAGTCCTAATTTATATTCTAAAAGTCCTAGCTAGAGATTATCTGCATTTTAGGAAGCTCAATAACACTTCAAATCCTGTCCAAGGAGTTTAATTTGCTTCTGAAAAGAGGTGCTTTAAAGATTATAAATATACAATTCACAGTAATAGAACCTCAGCATGTACTCCCATACCTGTTGGACCAGAAAGCAAGTCTGACACTAGAAATAGCAGCTCTCTACTGCTCATATGGAAATGCTGAGATCATTCCAGGTGACCCTGTGCAAATATAAAAGGACCAACAGAGTTTTTGTAGGCATTATTTTCTTATTGTAAGAAGAAACCCAAAATACCCAGATGTGAGAACATTCACTGGTAAAATTATTGAATTATCATTTCATGATATGGGTTTTTTTCTGTTGCTTTTTAAGATTTTCATTAATGGAAAATGCCGATATGGGAAGACGGTGCAATATATGATTTCATACTATGCACCCTGACAATACCCTTTCTGAGATTAGCCATTTCACGTTTCTGAAAAGTACCATGTACATGTAAGCCTCTTAATTGAATACAGGAAGTTATCTTCAAACAACCCTCTCTCCACATTCTGAATATGAAAGAGTCCATTAGAATATTAATAGCCCATGCAATATGTTAATGTTGGAAAACATGCTAGTTTTCAGTAATTACAATGACTCACCAAGAAAGGGGGGGGGGGGAAGAATTAATATATGAACTAATTTTGATTGTCTTTCGTGCTGTCACATCATGAGCAAATAAGAGCCTGGTGTATGCAAAAGCAGCGTTTGCTCTCTCTTGCAGGGAGATCACTTCCCCACGGAGCCGGGACGGACCCTGTTCTGTGACCTTTGGGAAAGCCGCCCCCGCCCCCCTGCAGTTAACGCGTTCTGAAGACCCTCCTTTGTCTCTGTGCCTCTGGTCACATACTAGCAACGGTATTGCCTTCACCAACATGCCAGTTGGTATTTTCAGGTTGTTCCGTGATAGCTGCTTCCTAAATCAAGCACCTAAACCAAGAGCAAGGATAGATCTGTCCTCGTGTATTGAATTTCAGTGGCTGTGATAAAACCTGCAAGTATCCAGAAAACAGGTCTCAGTGCACAGAAAATCTGAATTTCCAAATCACCAGCACAGACCTGCCAGATCTCAACTTCACCAGATCAGGGTTGAAATGCCACAAAATGGTGTTCTCCTGGACAAGGAATATGAGACAGTGTCAGATGAATTCTAGCATTTTTATATGACTTTTCCACAACATCTGAAACCCCTCAGGTGAGCACATACCTGACATCCTCTTGACCCTTCAGCTTACTCTCCCTGCATGGCACCAGCTGTTTGGGACTCTACAAACAGCAAAACCTCCCAGGAGCCTCTGATGCAAGGTGGCAGCTGTAACAGATGACATCTAGTTATTGGATCATACACTGCAGCCTTCTAGCAAACATTCTCAACTCTCAGTTCAGGCCAAACCTTCCCTCCCTTCCTAAAGTAAAAGGTTAGTGTCCAGGTCAGCAGTGAAGAACAGGTCTGGTACCCTGGGGTATGAGATTCCACATGAGTTGGGGAGTGAGTGTGAAAAGTGTTGTTAGTGAGTCTCCTCTGTCTACCGTTAGAGGAAGGTCCTTGTTATTACAGGGGAAATTAGAATACTTGAAGCTCACTAAGTTTCTAAAATGCAACTACTTCAAAAAGACAGGCTACAACTGAAGTTTTCTACAGCACCTTTCAGAACCCCACCCTCAGCAAAGCAGAAAGAAAAGAAATGGGAGCTCAGCATTTCTCACAAAATAGGGCTGTGTAAAACCCCCAGGCCAAAAATACTCTTCAGAGATCCTCGGAGAGCATAAAAGATCAAAACTTCAACCTCAGCCCTGTGTGTATCTGAATTGCTAATAGATGCTCAGTACTGACTCCATCTGCAGCATCACACAACAAGGATTAAAGGTAATTATGTTTTTAAGGAAAGGGAGTGTTTCACATTGTCAGAAGCATCTTCAAAACTCAGACTCAGAATTATGATATAGCATTTTCTGTCTTGCCCTAAACAAGGTTTTCCAATCACCACTTATGAACAGCTGCACCAGCCCTGCCTTCTTCTTATGTGCTAAACAACAATGGGACATTGCAAAACTACAAAGGCTTGTCCTGTCCATTTAACCAGCGTGTCACATGGAGACAAAGCATAATGCAGCCCTGTGAAAAGTCCACCCACAAACTTCATTTCACACTATAGAATGAGGCACTTTAGTTCTCCGTCATCCTTCTCTCACATGAATTCACATGACAAGAACTTAAACATTTTGGAGACTACAGAATACAACCTTCCAAAAAGTTGCCTACTTAAAAAAGATAATTAAAAATATTTCAGTCTACTTGCTATTTTTTTCTTGTTCAAAACTCTCGTGTTCAGTTTGTTTTAAAATGTAAATCAATACTGAACAATAAAACAGAGTAATTGCCATTGAATAGAAAAGTCATGTCATCTTATTAAAACCTAACAGTACAGAATTGGAATCCACAGCACTTTGAAGTGAATTAAAATGCTATCACTAGAAATACAATTTTTTTTATTACCAAAACACAGTGCCTTAAGTTGCAAGATAAAGTTTAAAAACCACCGCAGTATTTGTTATCAAACAGGAAATATTTATTTTATCAATTTAACCCATAACAAAACACCCATTATACTGACACAGCGGTACCTAAAAGGACAACCCCCCTCCCTGCATTCCCACTCATGCTCACACACAAACACACACTCGTTTTACCCACAACTCCAAAGGGAGGGGCAAAAGGAGCAACAAAACCAGATATTAACTGTGAGAAAAAGGCATTCCTCAGAAGAGCTGTATTTAGAAGACAGTTATATGTTGTTACCGTGTTGTATTCATGGGACTGCACAACAATACAGTAAAAAGAAATTAAAAGGAAGGGACAGTGAAGAGGATTTAAAACTACTATTCCAGGAGTCTATTTTCCTTAAGCAGAGTTGTAGGAACTAGAGAGGACTGTAGTTAAGCAATCAAATATTCCTGGAAGAAGCCCTTTATATAAACAATTGAATCATTCCTGTTTGGTTTTATTCAGATTTTATAAGCCACAAAATAACTGTTTTAAGTATTTAATTTTGTAACTAATTAATTCTCTGCAGTGGGGAACTAAAACAAACTTGGAATGATTTTTCTTAAATGAGGAGACAGCTGATGGCTCATCCTTAGCCTTTCTGAGAACTCACTGACGAACTTCCCCACCGATGTCCCCATGCAGCAGGGCCTCAGCGCTGTAAACCACCAGCATTTACCTTTGGTTTTAACAGTCACAAAACAATGCAAAGGGAGCATGAAAACAGCCAAGGGAGGTCAATAGCTCTGTGTCAAAGTAGCATACAGCCAATTACTCAGATCCTGCAACACACTGAGGATTTTCACCTGCCAAAAACTCAAGGTGCTGGCAGGGTGGATCCAAGGACACAGACTAGGGACTTTTGTCCAAAGACGCTTCTTCTGGATGCTATTCCAAGAACAGTTATACCCCAAAATCTCTTCAGCTATGCACATTCAGAACAAAATGTGGTATTTCCAGTAACAGAATGAAGATTACTAGCATTAGGTTAGCGGTCCTGCAAAGGCACCTGTATTGATGGTAGGGGCCCTGTTTGGGTCACTTAGTTTAAGCACAGGTGCTGCTCCTCTGATTTTACAAGGCTATTTGCCAGATGAAGAACTGCAGGAGTCAACAAACACGTCAGTCCTCACAGTCAGGAGAAAGAACCCACTTAAATGTCATGGGTAAACGAGGCCTTTAAGACCCAACTCTCTGACATGCAGGTGAGCACAATGAAATTACAGTAACAAACCTTGCACAGATACAATTGGAGCAGGACGTGGCCCTTGGAGCCAGCTGAAAGCTGCAGAGAGCCAGATGGGAGATCCTCCAGACAGCGTAATCACACTCCCAAGAAAGAAAAAGAAAACTTCGAAGTTGCCAGGTGCAGCTTTAGGCAGGTGCCAGTCTTCCTCAGCTGAAGTCATTGAACAAAACTTCAGGAATGAAAAACAGCTTACCTAGGGCTTCCGAAAAATTAAGCTAGAAGATTGTGATGGGAGCAGGATAAACGACAGCTCTGCTGCCTTCTTAGGAATTCTTTTGGAAAAAAAGCAGTGTAAAAAAAAATCAACAAATTAATCACCACTGAGTTGTTTTCCTCATGAACATGACCCACACAATTCAAGAAGGGAAAGTGTTCCTCTGCAACCAGGCTGTTAAGAAATTACCCTACAAATAAGAACTCTCTCTCTCTATTGTAATGGGTCTTGACATTGACTTTGTCATGTTAATTTGCCGAATTCAACCCCAGTATTTGCTTGAATCGAAGCAGCAAAGACATACAAACATCAACCATTGGCTAAGTCCATGAAACACAACAACTGCCTTTGACGGTCAGTGGTACTCCTTGTACTTTTCTTTCTTTTAGCAAAATTAATGATCAGATACAGGAAAAATGCAGACTGGCTGAATTGTAAGTCATCTTGTTTTGGCAAAGAAGAGCAAGCTCTGGGGGGAGGGGGGAGAGAGGAAGGCTCACTGAATAATTTGACAGAACATATTTCTCAAATAAAGCAAGCTCTAATGTTATCAGCCAAAGAAAATCGGCAAAGGATTTGCTGTAATAAAGACGCTCCTCCAAGCACAAATTTTCCCATTCTGTTTAGAGATACCTGACATCACTGTACCCCCATTTGGGAATGGCTTTGAGGTAAGGGAGCAGAACTGAGAGCAGCCTGTAAGTAGGAGCCAACACGATTGCAAGGACTATGTATTAGCATCCACAGAGGATGCATGGAAGCAGACTGAATGGGTACACAGGAACATCTGCCAAGCCAAGCACAGAAGAAACAGAAAAATATAAAAATCCTATGTTGTATTCTGTATGTTTTTCGTAAGCACCTTGGTGATGAAGGCCCCAAAGATGGGAAGAGGTTGATTGCTGTCTCACTTGTAAACATGAATGTTGATCCCTTTGGAAGATGTTGGAGTGGTCCAAAACAGTTGAGGAGGGCTTTCACCTACTGTATTTTACCTCTGTCTTTCTCACATACACCCTCAGTCTCATGCTGGGTTACAGCCAGCTGCTGATGTGTCACATTTGACCAGATATGTAGGAGAACAGGACTTTGTTCCAAACAGGGAATTGAGTCAGGCATGAAGATGCAACAGGAGGTTGCAGGGAATGGGCACGAAATACTCTGTCCTGGCTTGCCTCAGCTCCTGGGCTGCACTTTCTCTCAGAGGCTGGAGTCCCGCTTTTCGTTCCTACAGCTCAGGGTCTGAACTTCCAGCAGGAGTATTGGCATCAGGCTGCTGCTCTAAGCCATCAGCATTCCCAGGCTGCTGTCTTCAAGAACACCGTTGCTGCCCCACCTCCCTTCCTGGGAGACATATTAGTTGCTACGGACTAGTTACTACAGACAGATTAGTTACTAAGAACTAAACAATATACGTATTTACACAAATTACATATTGCGTGAATGCAAAGCTTTGGTTCAGTCAAAGGCAGCAACCTCAGAGGGAACCAGATGGGCACACGAATAGGTTGAAACTAATGACTTGCAGAGAGAGAATAGAATTTAGTGTCACTGTGCATCTCTAAGTTTACAAAAAAGTATCTCAAGAAGATAACAAGAGTTTATGAAAGTAAAATCAGCAAAAGCACAGCAACGGGGAAGAAGTTTTGTTGTACCCTGTAAATCAAATGTCAAAGGTCTTACAAGGCCACTGACGGCAGGTGGACACTTAACATAAATGTGATGCTGTACACCATGAGATAAAAAAGCTCTCCTAATCTCTTCTTTCACATGCATAAGTAACTCACACTGCATGTAAATGTCATACATCTAGTCAACGATTCACTTAAAATCATTTATGTACAGCTTAAAATATATTTTAATGGTATTTTTCTAAAGGTCAGATAATGCAAAGAAAAACATAAAACGGATACAGGTGATAATTTGAATATCCTACTAACAGCTTATATAAAAGAAAATAAGCATTATGTAAGTGAGAAGGAATACGTAGCGTGACAGGATCAAGATCAAAATGCAGGAAGTTCCCATTAAGACAGTTCATCCCAAGTTTACAGTTGCATAAAACAGCATGAGAGTTTACTCTTGGGTATAGAGTATGCAAGTATATCAAATGATTATAACATAAAAGTATAATATTCTCTTTCCAGTACAGATGTGTTAAACCATTGGACTTGGCTCCAGATCTGATTTTCATTCCCACCAGACTCTGGGAAAGGCCACATCCTATGTTTTGAATGGGTCATTTCAGGATGTAAAATGAGAACTAGTTATGAAACTCACTTTCCAAAACCTGCAGGACCCAGAATCAGAGGAACAACGAACTTACAAGACTACCTCCATTCTACAGCTTGCCAGACAAGCTTGACTTCAGAAGTTGCTCTCAGGCCAGGACAGGTTGGTCCTTGTAAAGTACATGTGACAGCGCCTGGTGTCACATGTAACCTTATGCCTTAAATGTGCCACACTTTCAGAACACGGGCTTTAGTTTTCCCTCCATCCCTAGGGAGCACATCAAATGCACCCCCACCCCCCCACAAATTCAGCTTAGCAACAGAAGCTAACAAAACGTGAAAATTTATTATTTGCAAGCCCCTAACAGAAAAAATATCAAACACATACTCACCTTCCTAATGCCATGATGGTGTACACACACACACACACACATACACACACACACATGCATCCAGGAGAGTTTAGAATAATTTTAAAGGAGATTTTGCTTCTATTTTTTATTTGTTAGGGTATTTTTGACCTACACTACAGGACTGTTAATTCCAACAATGCAAGATGTTCTCTCTCTTGGGAGGAGACAGCAAGCCATGCTAAGCACAGTGAACACTTACTGTGTGCATAGTGGCTTCTCAAACCTTGGCAGATCTTCCTTCTCACTTCTCATTTGACACTGTAACTGTCTCTACTGTCTCAGGTTGTTGTAGTGGGTGAGAGTCACAGCAAACAGCTCCTGTAATTATTGGCATGTTATGTGTCCCTAGAAACTACTATTCCCTCGAAATTCCAAGAATATTCCCTAAGAGTTGAGTCTGAAAAACAGGTAAAATATTTTAAACCACGAAGTATAATGTTAGCTTGCCTCCTTGTAGCCTGGGCATGCTCTAAACTGTTGAGGATTTTGTTTCCCCTCCAGGAAAAATGGCTTGGGCACGTATCTGACAGTAGGAGCAGGAGGTTTCTATCCCCCCAACTCTGAGCCATCAGCCTCACACAAGAACAGGATTAATGTCACCTAGTTTGGCTCGGGCCTGATGGTGAAAGCTGTTTCCCTGAGGAATAACTCCACAATGCCATGTCCTGGCCCAAAATATCACCAGAGGTGGTGCAGCACAATAAGGTTTTGTTTGTCCCACCTTACAAACTGTGAGTAGCTGAACCATTCAAGTTACCCCTTCCAGCCTTCAGAGAAATCCATCAAATCAGGGACTTATGGATGGAAATGTTTTTGTCCAGGGAAGGGAACTGGAAAGGACCACTGCAGTTAGAAAAGCCTTTTCCCCCAGGCCAAATTGTCTTTTTCCCCTTTTATTGCTATTTATTGCCACTGCAGTGACCTCAGACATTCTTGTGGGACTTTCTAATTTAGCAGCTTTTGATCTTTTACACTAATGGTCTCAATTTTATTAGATGGTGCTCGAAAGTTTCATCATTTGGGAAAAGGAGCAGGAAGCTGGATGGATGTTTTGTGGACCAGTCAGTACTACAAGTACTTGGTGAGTCTGTTGGCCTAAAATGACACAAAATTATATAATTTTTATTAATTTTTAAAATGTTACATTCAAGGAGAAAACATGCTTTCAAAGAACAGTCTCAGAGACTACAGGGAGAGAAAGACAAGTCAAGTACACCAGCAAGAAAAAAGGCATGGAACCTGAAAAGCCATTTGAGTAAATTTACTCACAGGATCAGTCACACAAACCAGTTCCTGAACTGCATATTTGTGGATCACAAGCATACTGCTTGGGAAAGACAGATAGCAGTTAAAATATTCTTCCCCAAAAGGCCCCTACACCGAAGTGGTCAAGGATCTTTGTCTGCTGGATAAGGTTTAAGCCTGTGTCGAGCTCTTAAAAATCATAGTGATTATTTTCAACAAAAGAATTGTATGAAGAACTGAAATTAAAGGCAGAAGCATGCTCCCAGATACCTATAATTCCAGGTGTAAAATCCTTTTCTCTTAGAAAGGATTCATATTACAAAATGAGTTTTATTTGTTGAGCTATTACACAGTTTTATGCTTCTTAATTTTTCTGTTCACTCACCTTCCAGAGAAAGAAAAGGTAAATTAAAACCAAGAGCTGATAGTAAACATACATTATGAAATATGAAGAATCATGGGACCAACTGTCCACTCCAGTGATTATGAAAGCTGTAAACTATTTAAAGAGAGCACTTTTTCCTGCTCTTCATTAGAGTCTGATTACCTCAGCCATTAACACTTGGCTCTTATTATGATGATTGTGAAATACTGTTCCCTCTAATGGACAAAAGAAAGTTGACATGGCTATCTTGATTAACTCATCAATAATAATTTGGAATAATTTTTCTTCATTCACTGGATGAATCATTCACATATCCTTTAATAATGCACGTTGTATAGTAAATTAGCATGAAGATTACCCACCTCTGGGAGCTACACTCTACTTCAAGGCCTTCCTCAAAAGAGACTTAAAATTTGAATTTTACTTTAAAAAAAAAAAATCAGAAAACAATGACTTCTTTGTAACTGTTCAGTACACCAAGACACGCAGCCCTCAAGTTATGCAACTGAGCTCAACCTTTATGCCACCAGATACTCAATATGTAAAAAACATACTCCCAATCTATTTGCATTCTTTTCTGGAGACTAAAGCAGAACTCTTGTTCTTCCTAAGACAAATATAAACTTGAATAATAAACTAAGATGAAGTCATGCTTAGCTAAACTGATAAGAACATAACCAAAGTTCACCAGGCCCTTTGTGGATCCAGCCTTGCACACCTCCAATCACATGAGGTTTCACAGCCAATGTGACTGTGAACTCAAACTGTATCATGGAAGTAGGTCCTGTCTCTATGCAAAGAGCCCTGACAAGTCAACTTCTTGCTGAGCATTGTCTGTGCAGGACCTGAGGAGGTGAGCTGCGGTCATCATGGCAGGTGATGACCTACCTCAGCCCTTTGCAGCAGCGATTTTCACATCCCTCAAACTCTTTGTGAAAACACATTGACATCCACCTCCTCCTTCCAAAAGCCAACACCAGTAGCCAAGAAGATTCTCACAATTCTCAAGAGGCTTGGCTTTTCCCTTCTCACTGTGTTTTGCTCCATCTCTTCTCCCAAAACCACCGCTTACTTCCTTTCTGAAAATGCATCAAACAGCTGTCTTACCATTTAGGTCTTTGCTACCCGTTGTAATTGGACCTCCACAGCTCTGAGGAAAGGCAACCTACTTCTTCCTCCTTCCCGGCTGTACTCACCACCTGCCAGTAACAGCCACCACGAGTCAGGAGGTTAAACCATCCCGTGGACCCACTGCAGCCAGCAGCAGAAAGTCAGAGCGACAGTTGTATAGGAGACCAGGAGTAGTAATTCCCTACACAATTTTTAATGGATTTTACAGCTTTCTGTAATCTCTTCCTCAGTTCTCTCTCTCCCATGCAGAGAAGTGCTAGCCTTTCAACTGCACTCGTGGTTAACTGCAATGACCAAACTGGTTTTCCTCTCTTATGTTTCCTGCTCTTTTCTAATTCTGTTTGATTTTTGCCTGCTACTGAGCACTGACTACATATTTTCAAGACCTGTGATAATGTTATCATGACAGTAATCAGTTCAGAGCCCATTACTGTGCATGCAGCATCAGGTGTGTTTTCCCCATGTACATTAATGTAATTTAATCTGTGCTGAATTTCATCTGCCTTGTTCATTTCCTATACACTCTGTAGCATGAAACTGTTTTATATACCTTTTAAAACCTTTACTCTTTCAATATTTTTTGTTATTATCAGTGAATACCCACACTATTATATTTTGTTATTTTATTATGATATTTATTAATATTTATATTATTTTGTTATTATATCAGTGAATACATACACTACACCATCACTTACAAGTGATTATCTACGAAGACGTAGAACAGCCCAAGACTAGCACTAGTCTCAAAGAACTCTCCTGTGTTGTCTCTTCATTGAGCAACCCAATAATTTATTGTTGCTCCTTGTTTTCTGCCTTTAATTAACTCATTTATCCATGCAAAGAACTTCCATCTTTCACAGTTCTGCTTCTTCAGGAAGCTTCGCTGAAAGAAGTCTAAAACTGGAGAAGAGGAGAAAGGAGAAATAACAAACCACTTTATCTCCGACTTTCCCTAATTCAGACATGCATCTCAGTTACACTCTGCCATGAAAATGATCTTTTTTGCAGACTGGTGCATTCTGTCTCTTTGTAGATGGTCATTCTTAAATAGCAAGGTTCTCAGCTGCTCTTATACAATTATTTTTATATTGGCAACAAAATCACCAAGTGTCATTTCATTAATTTACCCACTGAAAAACTGTTTCACAGGAAGGAAGTTACCACTGGGAACGGAGAAGGAGAATAACATTTGTTTGATAGTAAAGATTAATTGGAAAATAAACTGCGTAATGGATGCTTGTGGAGGAATAAATAACATAATGGAATATTTGGGATATTCTCCTATCTTTATGTGCAGCAAATAATCTATATAAATCCCCCACTCACAGAGACGAGAATAAAACCCCGCATAAATATTGAAACACTTTTTATAGTTACGATGGGAAACACATCTTCCTGCTCTTTACAGCTGAAATAGTGCTTATCTGCTCTTTTCTCCCTGCGCCTTTTGCAGCAGCTATTTCAGCTCCCCGGCTCTGCCTGCTGAGCGGGGAGGGCAGCTGTTCATCTGGTGCAACATTTCCACGGCGACGGCTCCGGCAGGAACATTTGCACCTCCAGCCAACGCTGTTGGCACCGGCACTGCCAGCAGGAGCTGCGAGATTTCCGCTCTTTTATGCACCTATCGCATGACAACACTTGAATTGTGTAGGTTTGCCATTTCAGGAGGCACGATTCGAGATCTCCTGAATGTATTCTCGAAACTCAAAAAGAAGATAAACAAAGGAAGTGACACGTAGTTTTATGATCATTGTTGTAAAACATTTTATCAGCTGAGGGGACAGTACCCCAAGCTGCAATATATATTCATACGAATAATTCTTAGTTAAGCAGGTAATTCCTTTAATTTTGCTAGTTTTTTATTTATTCTAGATTCTTAGCTAGTGTCTGTGTCCAGTTTGAGGAGGGATCTGGTCTAGCAGCTGGATGTTTGAACCTAGAGAGGCAAAATTATTTTTTTTACTACCAGCAACTTCTAAGATTTGCAGAATGAGAAATAATTAAATTTTTCTGTCATTTTCCTGAAATCTGAGAAACAGGTGTATTGAAAAGGAACCACAAAGGGAAGAAAAAAAGAACTGAAATTAAGATTTACTTATGTCACCAGTAGTTTTGAATAAAAGACCCAAGGCATTGAAATTCTTGCATTTAAAGATAAGAAAATTTTCCATCAAAATTTGCACCCTTTACCCAAGGAAAAATAATTTTGAACAAAATTCTATTTTCCAGTTGGATGTGGTTTTGGCTGAGAAGCTTTCATCAGTTTTACTGGGCCAGAAATGAGATGCCAATCAGTGCCTGTTTCCCTTTTCATCATTATAGGAAGAAGTATTTATATAGAAATTGTCCTCGTGCAGTTCAAAATCTGCTATGTGTTCAGCTAAATACACTTCCTTTTTTTCACAATAAGCGCATTTGCAAATCTTTTCTGGGGCGTATTTTTGCACACTCATTTTTGTTCCACTGTTCTCTTGTTCCCAGAGAGCTGACCTTAATCAAGAAGCCTTTGTACTTTTGATCCATATCATACTTCCCTTAAAAATTCATGTATCATGAAGGTAGCGGTGCTTACTGAACCAACTGTTTTCTTTCATTATTTTATTTAAGAAACCAAAAGTTGTACTTTCAGTCATTGCCAAAGTCAAAATTGCATCAGGAGGGGAGAACATGTAAGCAGAAACTTTTGGAGCAGAGAGAGTGTGAGAATGAATGAAGACAACCAACATTATTTGCCTGCTCCAGCCCACAAACATGGTCTGACTGCTACAGACAGTGGAAGCTATTTATGTACCGATGCACCTGATACACATTAATGAGTTCACTTGAGGATTTGTGGTCATAAAAGATGTTGAGAGAAACAATAAAAATAACCGAGGGGTGAAATTATCCTTGAAGTAAAATATTAATAAATTAAATTTTTTCAGTATCTTGATTGAGATGTTCTCATTTAAGACAAACTCAGTGCCATTTACAACGTACAGTTTGGTTGAGAGTAAGAGGTGAGAGGACCCATCATTAGGTACCCTCAGCTCTTCAGTAATGCAGCTGCACTGCTGACCCACTGCCACAGAAAGTCAACTCACGAGGTTTATGTGGACACAAAAAGACATCCTTCTATATTATATATGTCTGTGTAAACACATACACACACATATATATATAAAAATTGGTCTAATCACATTTAAAAATTGAGATGAGGACCCATGGCTTTTCTTCCATTTGGAAGCATGACACTCCTTTACTATTCCAGCATCCTTCAGACCCAGATCACATGTGATCAGATCAATTTAGATTTCATCTGAGTGAAGTCTTGGGCTCTGCTCTATAGGAAATATGCAAATGCCAAAAATAGCTGCTTGAACTAGAATTAATCACAGCATCATACTCCATTCCCAAAATGGCTTCAATGACAGGAGCTCTGAGGAAAAGCATCTAAGAGTTTTGAAGGAGATGGATCAGAGTATATATTTGATTTATGTAAAAATAGGATGCTATGTCACCTGCAGCTACATGTTAATTTAGTATGGTCTCTACATTGAGGGGGGTGTGTTTTTATCAACAGGGTAGAGCTCACTGCAGTACCAGGCATATTATCAGCATTAATCAATTAACAAAACCATCAAAACCAAAACCTTTTGAAATCCCTCAATATGTACAGGTTCTCTGATATACACAAGAGTAAAAGTATTTTATTTTGTATATTTAATGTAAGGATAGTTTGCCATTTCCTAAATTTTGATCTGCTGCCTGCAGTCAGCTGGCTTCATTAATCTCTCTTTCTCTGTTATCGCACTTCTTTGTCTTTAAGTGTTTTTATTTTAAATCAAACCTTTAAAAATTTCACTGTGTCATCCTCATATCCTTCACATCCATCATTAAAGAATAATGTTACTTTTCAAATAAAATCTCGGCAAATTACATGACTTTTATAGACAACACACCAACTTAATTGGCATGCTTTTAAAATTAACCTGCCTTTCACTGAAAAATATAAAACCTCTGCTTGCACACAAAGTCCACCCAATTTTGTAGCTCAGCTAAAAAACAATAACCATAACAATAGGGCATTCACCTGTTTTTATGATGCACTAAATAGAACTTGAGTAAAAAAAAATAATCAGAAAAGGAAAATATTAACGTTAAAAAGCATCTAACACAAAAGCATTAATCAGCTATTGTGAACCCCTCAGCTCCTGAGGCTGCAGGGACCAACTGGGCCTGGGGTGGAGGGACCACTCATGGCCCTGGGGAGCCACCACCAAGCACAGGACATGCCAGTGGTGACCCCAACACCAGGATGACTTTTGGCTACACCTCCTGGATGCTCTTGCTTCGGGGAGAAAGAGAATATGCCTGCTGCTCCAAAGCAGAAAGGTCCCTTGTATCCCCAGGAGTCCCTGAATCATGCCTTATGCTAACTGCTGCTCCTCCATGTTGGCTGTGAGATGAAAAGAGAGGGGAAGCACCAGAAGGGTAAGGGGTCTTATGATAACTACACCATCTTTGTTGTTTTCTTACGCTTCATGAAAAACAAACTGCAGCCAACCTTGTGAACTTGATCTGAAGGACCCACAAGAGCCCTAAAAATGTAACTCAAGTCTTTCCTACAGCACTTTGTTCAGAATAAGTCTCTCTGACTCCATTACTGTCTATGCCTTTTTATCAATCTTTTTATTTATTTGTCTACTACAATAAACAGAAGTTGCAAAAGACTCTGAAACAGCTGGGATATAGCATGAGTCAGATATTAATTAGCAAAACATGAATACTATGAGTGACAAGTGTTTTACAGATGTTTTTCTGACAATTTAGAGTAAGTGCAAAGAAGGGCCAAGGCTAGAACTTCCAGAGGAAGCTCCTTCGGGCAAGTCCTGGAAGAAAAGTCTTTCTGATTGGCAAGACCTGGCTCTCAAGGCTTCCTCCAGCTTGACTTTCAGTACAAGCCTCCTGTTTTGGACCTAAAAATTAGGCAGGTTTGCAAAAGCCAAAGGGTTCCTGTTAGCACATGCACACCCCCATCTGTGGAGGTACCCTGGAAGTGCTTCACAGACACAAACTGCAAGAGGACTCTGTGTGTGTAACCAGGTGGCTGAGCCCTCTCACAGAGATAGCTGGTGCTATTACCAGGTCTTGGGATGATATTAAAAGCCATGTGGGTTCTGGTGCTTTACCTCAAGGTGCTGCTCCCTCCCAGAGGCACGTGGTTCTGGAAAAATCCCTGCGTCCATGTTTTTAAAATGCTGCTAGGCATCAAATTTGGCCTTGGTGATAAATGTTAGTTACTTTCGAGAAATATGGGCAAATAAACTCTCAAAAAACCTGATTTCAAAGTCTAAATAATTTTTAAGCTTGCTTCTTCTTCCCCCCTCCCCTCCATTTGACTCACGATTTCAGCAGAATGGAAGAGCTGCTGGTGCAGCTCAGAGCAGTTGTTGGCACATTACCTACCACCCCTGCCTGCATACTTGGTGTGCACAGGGACAGCGCACAGACTTACACATGGGACTGCTGGCCTGCCTTATCCCTCCTCCCTCCCCCGAAATGTCCTAGCTCAGGCCTTGGGACAATAAAGGGCATGCAGGCTGCTTTTTCACTCTTTGAAACACCCCCGGAGAATCATTCCCAGGCAGAGGAATGCTCACTATGGCCGTACCCAGTCAAGCTAGAATAGCAGGTCTGCATGACAAAACTCTTCTTAAAGCTATCCCATTCACCACCGTTATTTGCTTGCCTTGGATTCCTTGCCTCTCATTTCCTGCATGTGGAGAAGGTGTGGAGCAAAGCCCTTGTGAATCAGGGGCAAACACACCAGAAGAAGGGCTTTTTTGGCACAAGAATTGAGAATGCTTTCAGTTAAATATACAACCACCTAAGCCCCTGACTGCACATTCTTCAGGTTTCAGTAAGTTTAGCTGTGCTGCTCTTCAAGCTGTTTCCACCCACAGCTACCCACCCATCCACCTTTTCTTACACATTTAATAAAACAAACAGTAAGCATGGAAAAACAGAATCCTTTCACCGTGTCACTCAGAGCCATCCCATCACATTCCCTAGTCTGCCTGTCAGAATACAGCTGCTGCAGGTTTACCTGAATGCTCAGGGTTTGTCATTTCATGACTAGAGGCTGTGAATTACAAATAATGCAAGTACTAAAATCATAGCCCAGCGCCAGCTGCCCTGTGGGAGGGACTATAAACTTTGCAGCCAGAATAAACAGCAGGATACTTTGAGTGACCACTGCTTCATCCTCCCACACATATCTTATTCATTTTGTCTCCTTTTGATGACATTAAAAGCTGCTGCAGCATAAAAAGAAATATTAATCTGCAAGAGAAATATGAAGAGCAATTTAATACTGAGGCAAGCTAACAGATCTGGAACCATGGCATAGCTGTTACTGTCATCAACCAGCTTTCTAATGGAACATAAGTTTCAGCAAGTTACAATTGTCAAGGAATACACAAGTAGAGAGAATATATGGAATATTTATGTACTTTTCATGTGACCCAAAAAGGTGCAAAACTAACCACGCTTTACTGGATGGGAAAGAAGTTGCATTTAGGCCATTGAGCAGAAAACATAAGTAAAGTTTAAAAGAACTCCCTTGTTTTCTAGTTTTGAATATTATCATTCTCTCTTCTCAGAGGTTATTGAAAATTATTACTTTATTTCATCAAATAGTTGGTATAAATAGAAAGAAGGTGTGAGATGCTGAACTTCCTTTGTTCTAGGTTATGTTTTATCCTTTATGCACAAAGCAGCCAGGCAGGTGTTTCTGAATAAATAGTGAAAAGCTCTGCTGTTAAACCTGTAACAGGGTTAGTGTGGACATGTAACAAGGGCCTCCTTACAAAAACCCTCCACCAATCTCTGCAAAAAAGCCAATTCCTCTGTTAGAGCGGCACAAATCCACTGAGCTCAACAGGTCTAATTTTCAGCATACACCAGTAGGTATCCAAGACAGGCCCAGAATTACCAGCCCAGTCAGCTTCTGGTAAGGAAAAAGCCCGTGCAATCTTCAGAAGAAGCCGAGACAAAGGCTCAGCAGCCAGCCATTGTGGCTTTAACTAATCAGAGAGAAACCACCTGCAGGAATACCCCCTTTTCTGTTTACTCCCAGCAGAACCTTCCAAATGATGATTAATCACTGAATAAACTGAACAACTGACAATGACATAATGACAAAGGGAAGGCAGAGAGGGGCACCAGGAGGGGCACCAGCACTGGTGGACATGGCTCGAGCTTGGGTGGGTGGAATGGCCAAAGAAGATGGATGGCCTAAAAACGCTTGACACTTAAGTATCTCCTGTGTAGCAGGAGGATGGCTATGCTAAAGCGAGCTGCCAGCTTCAAGCAAATAATGCTCTGCACAACAAGCTGACACACTTCCTTCAGCTGTCAGCAGCAATGCAGAGGGGCAGCTTCCTCAAGAACGAACTAATGAGGCTTTTAATTGGGATATGAAGCTCTGATAATAACAGAAATAAGAGATACTGTAAATGACAGGATAATCCATTACAGCGGGAAGCACTGTGAATGTTTTACTGATTATACCCTCATATTATCCTACCTATGTCCCTACTAATTTGAAAAATGATGAATCATAAGGTTCAAACAGGACTCAGATGAGTCAATTAGACTAAGTAGTGATATCAAAAGCTCATATTTTCTGCACATAGGAATCCAAGCATGTTTTGCCTAACAACAAACAAAAATGAGCTGTGTTTCACACTCTCAGTTGACCAAGTCATTAGCAACATGGAAGAATACTTCTTTAAATTTCCCATATTTTCAGATGTTCTTGCCCCTGTGGAGTCCTTTCTGGCAGATGTTTATTAGCCAGAAAAAATATTTGCAGGAAATGAAATATTGTCTTGCAGCATTCTGCTGATTCCTCTTCTAATTTTATCAGTCCAGGGTTAGTTTGGGTGTTTCAGTGAGTATCCACATAATGAGAAAACTGTGACTGCTATTAGCCAAACTCTGCACATCCAGTACTCAGACCAAAACTGAGCTCTGGTGTTCAACTGGGACATCACTTTTCCTCTCTTTATGCACACAGTGCTCTCCCTGAAGTTGAAATGCAAGAGCTGTAAGATTAAGCCTTGGGGACAAATTCACTGTATATGGTAGTTTGGGCAGTTAGTTATGCTAATGCAGAATGATTAGGTAAATCTCCACACCTGTCAAGAGACACAGGGGCATCAAGCACCTCACTGCCTTTGAAAACATGGCTGATACATCACCTGATTTGAAAGGTGCTTTTTACTGAACAAAGAAAGATTGTTTGGCTCAGTCTTGTGCCAGTTTTGCACTGGAAGAAACAAGTAGAAAAGTTCAAATAATGTCAGTAGGATTAAAACCTTTTCCATCTATTTTGTGTTTATTTTAAATTTTAGGATCCTAGCACAGGTATAAAAGAGGATTTGAAACAAATTAAATTTAAAAAAAATGTTTTAATGGTTTGGTTTTGTGCTATTGAGATTTTTCTGCCTCTTCCCATTTGTGAAAAGAGAGGAGTAGTGGAATTACTGGGGTAAATCAAATCCCAGATGCTTTTATTTTAGCTTCAGGTTCATTTAGAACATTTTCCATTTTGAATTACTGTACTGAAAGCAGGAATATCTCCACGTATCTGAAAACTGCTGTGAATATTTTCTATATCTCAAAAGGCATTTTTTTGTAGGGGAAAACATTCACAAACCACTTCAGCTACACAGAATATAAATTAAGTCCGATCTCATGGCAATTTGCATTTTCTCTCTGATTTAACAGAAAACAGACAATTAAGATGAAAGTTATTGCAAGGATGCATCTGCACTTCCAGACTTTAGCCTATGTCAGTATTTTTATAGTGTACTTCCTTGGCCAATGGTTTAGTAAAATTTAGCTTTCCCTTTTCCTACCATTTTCTATAAAAGGTCTCAAATGCAGCTTAGGAATATCTTAGCTTTGGAAAAAAACAAACAGAAATAGACGTTTGAGGATCGAGACATTTACACCAACCCAAAGTACTTTCTTGGGGGCAGAAACATCCAGGAACTTTTACCATTACAAAACTGGGATCTTCTCAAAGTGCCCAGAGAGTGACTTGCTCTGAGGGTCTTTCAACAAACTCTTCGCTCCTTCTCAGCACCTGAGGTGGAGTAACTATGTGCAGTAACGTGCATGTCCATGCCATAAGCTTGCAACTGCCAAATGCTTGAAACTGTACTCAGCTCCATCACCTCACCTCCTCAGCAGGATGGGCACTTTCCAGCCTTCCTGTTTCAGCTGGTTTACAAGAGGGGCCAGAGAAAAGTGTGTGTATGAACTGTAGCATAACACTCCCAGCAAAGCTTGGAGCCCAGGCACTGCTCCAGGACTGGTTGTGTACTCTACATGACATCCTGACTCCAGCTCAGACACTGCAGATCCTTCTGTGACCTAAACCTTTTCTGATGACAGAATTTGGTCTCAGTCTCACTTGTGAACTTTCAGAACTCCTATCTGCCAGGACTGCCAGTACTTCCTAGGAACACTGCTCCATACCCTGGAAGGACTCCTGAACTGTACACACACTCCTGTACACTTATGTTCAGGAGTGTGTGTACAGTTACAATTTTTATACTTCCATCCTGCCATATCTGTTCCATTCCTCCACCACATCAAACAGTTCCTCATGACAGCTATCTGCACACTATCACCAGCTATCTGCACAAGCATCTTCCTGTTTCATGTTAACTGTTTTTATCCCTTAAAATTCACATCACTCAATAGATGGTCAAAATCCTCCACTCAAAACCCTTCCTTACTCCTTCACTAGTACGGTCAGTACTAACTCAAGAAAGCTCTCCCACATCAACTGAGTGCTCAGCCCAAACCTTCCAAAATCTCCAGTTATTCTGATGAGTCTTAACTCTTAATAAGAATTGAGTTTCTTATCAAAATCATCTAAGAGTCTTGGGCACCAATATTATATATTCCAACTGCTTTGCACAGTCCTTTGTCCAAAGTCAACATGTAAATTTAAGGAGATCATTTAATGTTAAAGGTGCAACCTCTCCTACAGAAAGGAAAATTCCATTTTCAGCTCTGTTTCAGTAGCTATCGCCAAATTTGCTAAATATTTTTTCTCTACACTGACATCTTTCTGTTACAGCACAGACTTTTCCACAGATTTTTGGAATACCACTCTGTGATCTCTGCTGTCCTCTCAGAGCAGATCATTATTCGCAACCGCAATAGCTGTAGCTTCTTGATGCTTTTTTCCCCTCACATTCACACTTCTACATCTGTATTTTTGATCAACCTCCCCCAGTCCTTTTTCAGTGTCTGTTTCAAACAAATATTTTGCTTATTTCCTTTAGATTTTGCATGTATATTTCTCTTGATCCAGACAGGATCAGGAGATGAAGACAAAATGCTTTGAGGAAAAGCTTTCCCCTTGTATTTATTCCCTCCTTATTTTACACAGCTCTCTTCATTGGCTCTTCGGAAAGAAATCCTAGTGACCTTTGAAATGCACAGATAATTTTAGAAGACTCAGCCACAGACAAGGTTAGAAAGTAGTGAACAGGCAGGGAAGAGCAGATAACTTGTTTTGTTACTGTTCCTTCATTTTCTTTAAGATACTTCTTTTCTGAAGTCTTATAAAAACATACATCCCAGTGAGCAAGGAAATAGTAGAAGGGAAGTAAGAAAGTACAGGCAGTGCATTTTCCCTTCAAAATGTTTAAAACATCTTGAGCTCTTTCTTTGCAACAGTGAAGATTGATGTCTTTTTTAGGATAATGCTTCAAGGAAACTACATTACAAAAAATACCAGCTTCCTTTCAACTAGTTCTCTGCATGTGGCAGGATATTGGTGAAAATCAGCAAATTTGGGGTGTTAATGTTCAACCAGGTACAGTGAAGGGTGCAAAGCACTTAAAGACAGATCAGCTTGACAGATTCTGCACTCCAGCCTATTTAGCCAGGCATGTACTTCAGTTGTAAGTTGCCTTGTTTAATTAGCTACTGTGGTGTTCCATCTTCATCCCTAGTGCCTCATGCCTCATAGGACGCAGGAGCAGTCACTGATTGGGACTATGATGGAGCAGGGCTTGATTGTTCTACAAGGTGTCCCATGGATGGGGACCAGACACTGTTGATTAACCATTAACTTTGCAATTCTTAGCATCAGGTTTTTTTTCTTTCAGTGATGCTAAGATAGACACTTTGGAAAGATCTGAAATGCTGTGTAGAAGATGACAGATTGCTTTGTGTATTTTAAAAAGGGCTGATTACAGCAGGCTCTACCACCAGAGCAATTTAAGAATGAGAAAAATACAGGAAGAGATGGAGGAATTTCTATGAGACTTTTTTAAAAATACATTCACCATATAAGCATATTTCAAATGTGTGCAGAGATGCCTCTATTGAATGTATTTCTAATCAAATACATATACAGGATTAAAGCACACCTTGCTGAAAACTCATGTGAAGCCAATTTTGAGCAATCAGAAAAATTCATTAATCCATAGGTTTACATTGTTTTTACAGAGGAAAGAAGAGACATTTGTAGAAGAAAAAGTAGAAGTGGACCGGTCTGAATAGCAGAGATCCCACTGAAGTAAGTGTGCTGCTTAAAATATGTATGTTCAACGTGCTGTGTTCACTGTAAAATCACTTGAAATTTTTTGTACCAGTGACTCTTTCTGTCCTGAAAACCACCACAATTTAGCTCTTGGATGCTTCAAAACGGTTTCTAGGTGCTCTGCTGTGGAGTTAGGTTATGGATTTAGGTTACTTTAGGTTATTAGTTGGTTAGCGATCCAGACTTTTACAGCTCCCTCTTGCTCCCAACTCCAAGTAACTATATAAGTAAGAAATTTTCATTAGTACCCATAAAAATAAATCTAGTCTAGTGCTGACTATTACAGTATTCATAATACACATCAGTTTTAATTGTTCAAATTAGTCAGCCCGTTGTTCTGACCTCTGGCCTTCCTTTTCCCATCCCTTGAAGAAAGCATTGCAGAGAAGGGCACAGCAACCAAGCCTTGATATTGCTGCAAAGCCTTCAGATTTCTCCAGGCATTTCAAATTGTGATTGGGCTCCCCAGGACCACAGAAGAGTCCAGACCTCTGGTGGTGATCTTCACTTAGTGCTTGGCAGAGGTCGGAGCTTCATGATCCCATCCTTCCATGGGTTTGCAGGATGGGGGAAACTGACATCTTGATTTACAACAGTCCAAGTGAGAATAAGTCACAACAGAGCTGAGCACGACAGTGACTAGGGTGATGTTTTGACCAGGCCAGGTCATCGGTAGTGTCTCCAAATATCGCACACCTATTGACCAGAGAAATCAAATGACAGTACTGGAACAGCACTCATCTACCAAAGGAAGTCAAGCTTAATTTTCTCAATTTAGTATATCACTTCATTTGTTTAGGTAGACTGGGATATTGCTCTGCTTCCTCCCAGTCGTGTGAATAATTTGCCAGACAGCAGAGATAAAAACACTCCAGCTGCCCATCACACACCTCTGGGAGTGGGCACAGCACCAGCCCTTCAGCTGCTCAGCTCACACCCAAAGAGCCACTGAAAGCAAACCTCCCGAACTGCGCTTCCCTGTTCCCTTTGCCCCAAGGACCTGCAGTTCCACAAGCTGAGCAGCAGCTGTAGGAGACTGGAGAAGACGCTGTCTCCTGGCTGAGGCACATGGCACCTGCCACCCAACACATGACACAAACAGGCCTGCAACTGCAAAAGGGTCTCAGGTCACAGACCTGACAAGTGAGGGCACCCCATTCTCTGCACTCTTCCTTCGTGCTTCCCTAGTCGACCATGGCTTGCGTGTGCTGAATTCTAGGACACACTGAAGAATCCTGCCATTTACCAAGTCCTCACACCAGCAATTTTTAAGGAAGTTCTTGAAAATTTTTGCAAGGTACAGTTAATTTTTTTTTGCCTTTTCCCCCTTCCCAGTCCTTTAATTGACATGCAGCAAAAGTTGTGTGATTTACATGTGCCTGGAAAGGATGGGAGCAGCTATTTTTAACTGTATCACTTGCTTTTAATTCCATCATTCAATTAGACACATATTTTTAGCTTCAGGAAACTTTCTTTTCAAGAGGTGAAATGCCAGCACAGTACACTAGCAGAACCATTAGCTGTCAAAATAAAACAGGCTTCATATTCACAGAACAACAAGATCGACTACACGCGACAGAAATAAGATGGTAGTGCACTTTTACTTTTCAGTAGCTAGCTCAGTATTTTCTGTATTAAATTTAATAGGCATTTTACATGGGATGTCGGATATTTTTGTCTCTGCAAATAGGGTTCTTTCCTTAAAAAAAAAAACAAAATCAAAACAAAACAAAACAAAACAATCTAAGTTTCCTGCTGCTTATATAGGGAAAACAGCACAGAAATTGCAGTCTTACACTCGCAATGACTAGGTAGTCATCATTTTTAAAAACAATGTCACAAAAGCTATTTCAACACTGTCACTCTTAAGAATAATTAGTTTCCATCAAAGCAACAGATTATCTGTTCATGTTGTCCACTGGGTCATTACAATGGGCAACCGATACAGATAAATCGTATCTAATCTTTTCTGCTCTTCTATTGGACTGATTGATGGTTATAACTTCTCCGATATTATAAGGCAGAAAAATTATGCTGACATTTAGAAGCAAAAGCACAGAAAGATAAAACTAAGTACAAAGCACATCCAACACCATAAAAAAAAAAAAAGGAGGAAAAAAAAGCTAAAGACAAATAGAACAGAAAAACAAATGACAATTAGGCCAGAAGAGAATTATAGAGGGGAACAGCTATACGTTGTGGGTGGCAAGGAGCTCAATTAATTATAGAACATGAAGGGAAATCCAGGCATTTCCATTAGATGTTATTAAAAGACATATTGACTGAGCTTTCTTTACATGTTATGCCTTAGAAGAAGACAAAAGGATTTCCCTGGTATTGATTTGTTCCTGGAATTGGTCGACTTTAGGACATGAAGAATAACATAGTGAGAGGTGGCTGGGTAACAAACAAGGAAGAACGAATTGCTGCCACTGACACTTGCTTTTGTGAGCTTCCATGTATTATTGCCTCTCTCAATTTAACATTTGTTCATATTGCTTGTCAGAAACCATTAAACCACAAAATACGTTCTAAACTAAAAACAGCAAACCTATCAGTTATTCATCTACTGTACAAATAATCCCCATTTTCAGTGGACCTGCTCAAAACCATTAGCAATGTTAACTATCTGGCTGGATTCGCAGTGTTCCTGTGAGGCACTAAATGCCCTGAACTGCTCCCCGGTAGGAGGGAAATATTCAGCTTTTTGGAGGAGCAGTCTTTTTCCCCCTCAGCAATAAAAATCTGTCCCATGTTCATCTCTTGCTTTGCAGCTGCAGTAGGCTGACCCCAAGACCAACCCTCCAGGCAGAGCAGCAAGAAGAGGATGAGGGTGACTGTTGGTATGACAGCCTGTGGGCTGAGGGGCTTCTAAACATCTTGCTGGTGAAGATAAACAAAAAGCTCTATTTTGCTGTGATAGCCTAATCCTGTCCACGACAGGCTGTTCTATAAAATAGCTGGGCAGGGACCATCCTTCTGGGGGTTAGAGGAAAGAGCACTGGCACTATTACCCCCCATGTAGGCAATCACCAAAAGAAATTAAAAGACAGAGGAGTATTTCTCACCAGTATAATTTATGTTGATATGAGAAAAGTAAGCAGTTCCATACAAATAATTAGTACTACACTACAGCTGGTTTCTCTCCATGAGAACAAAGGCTGGTGAACATAACCATCTTCTCTTATGTATGTGCTTAACAATCATTCTCACAGCTATAATTCTTTGAGCAGTTTTGTATCATACTAACAGTCTGACTACAAAATAATTTTCAGCTACCATGACTATGTATCCACAGCAGGCAAAACCTCCTCAATCTATATATCCTCAGCCAGACAACTACCTCCAAAATTATACTATGAGTTACACTTTTTCTCATACTCTGGCATTTACCTTTTGATTTATCAGCAGCTGTCCTCAGTTTTGGCTCCTGAAATTTTGTGCAGCAGCTGATTTCGCCATTTCTCTCAGATTCATAGTATAGCTTCAGGTAAGAGAATACTTTGTTATGCAAGTGTTACTTGTAAAAATAGCTTACAAAACATGAAGAGCAGCAGTGGATGTGGTAAGCCTTAAGCAAGTGCGAGCCAACTAGCTTCTCCACTACACCATTGTTCAGAGATGAATGCCTAGATAAAGAACTGTCTTCACCTTTGCTGTCTCTAATATTTTTTAAGTTTTCACTCTTAGACTCATCCACTAAGTCAATGCCTCTGGGAAGGATAAATCACAGAGCTATCCTCACTACATTTATAATTTCCACTCAGAATGAAATGTGCTCTCCATTTTGTGAGAATATAAAATCTCAAAAATATAAAATCCTGTCTCAAAACACCAAAATACTGACATATTTTCTGAATGAAAACAATACTAAATTCCTATCAATGCTATTTGTAATATTCTATCAATTTCTAGAATGCACAACATATTATTGTTACGTTTTTTACTTCACATTTGGTTTTGAATGGAAATTCTTTGTTTTGAACAGCGTAGTTTTTCAACTGTAAAAATTGCTACTAGTATTAATTTATAAAAGACCAGGACTGAAATCTGAAGTTCTAGTGTTTTTGTCAAAATTTAATGAATATTATGTCCCAAAATTCTGATCCTCAGTTACATGTTTTTTCCTTAAGCTACAAAATAATTTGGGGGTTAAGCTAACTACTGTGGGGATGGATAAAATCCATCAGTGTTTAACTTAACCAGTTGGAAACAACAAAGCTTATCCCACTTCTTCAAAGCAAATCCAGTCTGCTAACCTGGGAAACTAACAAAAGCACTTCTCAAAAAGGCAAATATTTGAGGCAGCACTGGCTGAAAGGGGTTTATGCCTCTGAACAAGAAAATTATTTTCTGATTCTTTGATCTATTCTTCTCACAGTGAAACTCCCTATATACATAAGCTAAGATCTTTTTTAACCAAGTCCTCCTGCGAACTACAACTTGTGCAAAATCCCAATTTTTTTTTTGCTCAAGTAAATGAGGTAATATAATTTCAAGTCTGAGTATTAGCTCTTCCTCTCAATGGCTCAATTTATAATACTTAAGTTTCCTCAATATTTCCTCTATTTTTAGAAAATAATGGAATCAGAACAAAAAGATGAAACTTTCCACAAATGGAGACCCAGAGACAACACAGATTAAGTCAATCAAAATCCTTCAAGATTTTTTAAACATTTCACTTTGAATTTTTTGAAATCAATTTAAATTCCTAAGTGAAAAGTCACTTGGACTAAAAATGTAACTTTTAATTTAAAAGAAAAAATCCAAAGAAATATTTCCATAGTTCCAGAGCTTTTCTTCTGTAGTTTTTAAATAAACACTGTGTCAAAAATTATTTTTGCAAAACAAACAAAAAAAAAATAACAAACCAAACAAAAAAACCAAACCACAATGCATCTTTGATTTCATACTCTCATTTCTGGGGAAAAAATGTAGAAATAATGTTGACTGCCTCTACTAACCTTTAAACTTGTAATGGTTACTGGGCAGGATGACAATCCTCGCTTCTCAGGTTTATGATGTTGAGCAACTGTGCAAATTAGAGGGCGAGCAACTTATCACTCTTCTTGTGATAAGTAAGTTTCAAGAGATGATAATGCTTTGATGTTACATGTGATGTAGCTGAGTGAATGAATGTAAAGTAGGAGGATAAGAAACTGTTTTATCTAGTTTTTTCTTCCCTTCTGTTTTCTGTTTATGCTGTGACATTTTCTTGTTTTAGCTCTCTTCTGCTTCTTTGGAAATTAAATGAGATCCAGTATCTCAGAGACTACTGGCACTTATGGATTAGTGAGACTAACGTAAAAGCAATTAGTGAGGAAAAAAAAAGAAACTAATTGCCTCAATTTGATTTAAGAGGAAATTTTTAAAAATCCTACAACCAAAATTCGCAGCAAAGGTGATGTTTGATAAAAAAAACCAAGCCTGGGAAACTCAAGAGAAGGTGCATGCAAAGGCACTCTCCTGAATTAGAGAACTCAGAAGAATGGATGAAGGAATGGTGGGGCTGCAACGACACTGCAAGAGCGGCAGCCTCATGTGTTCAGCCTCATCAGCAATCTGCCAGCTGGCACCAACATTTTCTAAACATACCCAAGACACTCAGAACAAGATGTTAAAAGCAATGCATTGTGCTTGGTTTATACCAGGCAACCACAGACATATTCCACCTGGATGCCAGAACAGTCAGGTCTCGTGTGTTGTACATGGGAAGACTATATTTGGAAACCCATTCTGAAAGCTACACTTCTTTTGAGTTGTTGACTGCCTAAACGCAACTTTTTACAGTTTGGACAAGAATGAGTCTACCTAATCCTAATAAAAAGGAAAAGGGTGTTTGTGCTGTGATGTCCCTTTGCCAGAATCTATTCATGTTTATCACTTAGGTACATAGACTGAAAGCTGAGATGTTATCAGAGAAAATGACTACAAGTATAGGTACGTACTTTCCTATGTAAGTCATTAAGCTAATCTGAAACTCTAGCTTGTGACTCGCTTTCCAAAGAGCTCTTTTTAAAATCTGTGATACACGCTGACTTTGATTTAAAAAGTTTAGTCTAACTTGTACTCAGAATGCACTACTCCATGCTGTACTCTGCTGTGTTCAAGTTTGAAAGGTCATTTTGCAGCTTCATCTAAGGGAGTACAAAGAAGTAACTTTTAAAAGTACACCAAAAGCACAAAAACCTTCTGTTTCTTTTCTATAGATTTAGAGATTCAAACCAAAGTCAGCACTAAGTCATATAAAACTCTCTAAACCAATCAGAAACTCATAACTGCTAAGGGAAACACTAATTATAGGCAAAACTTTAATTTTCTGCATTCTGTGAGATGGCAAGCAAAACAGTCCTATCTGGGCAGCACTTCTGATGACTGCATGCCTGGGAAAGGCTGAGATGTAGGGGCAGCAAACTTCACAAGCCTCAGTCCTGTTGTTCCCTGGTGGAACTGATGAAAGACAACACAGTGTATTTGTATGAGTATCCATGCAGTGGATCATCTAGCCAGTCTTGCCCACAGGCTCAGGAAGCATTAGATTCCTATCATCCAGGTTTTCAGGTTAGTATACAAAATACAGACAGAGGAAGGCTACTAAGATGTGCGCAGACTGTCTACTTTTAAGCACCTGACTTAAACGCTGGAAATTGTACTCCAAGGGCATCTTTTTTCAACTGCATATGCAAAGAATTTGCCTGTCTGGGCTCAAATCTAGGATGTAACTAGGTCCCACTTAAAACTGTCAGCTGCTTGAACAGGCAAAGCCACAACATCCCTTCTTCCTGGATACTCAGCCAGGACAGTGGGTCACGGGCAGCACTGCTATGCCCAAAGCAGGCAGGATGCAAGGACCACAGAGTGTGGGGGGAAAGAGGTTAGTGGTCCTTCTTCTTTAAAAGTACCAGCTCTGAGTGCTTCATATAGAGACCTCTGTAACCGAGGTACTTCACAAGCGCATAGACGCTCAGACTGCCCAGGTGAAAGTCGGGCTGGCCTCCTGTGGCTCCAGCTGGAAGTGCTCTGGAAGATACACAGAGTGAATGCCTGCAGCAGCTGACATGGATATCACAACCTGTAATGATTTTTTCACCTGTCAGAAGAGTGCAAACCCTGAAAAGAATATAACTTCACCAAAGCCAGCACATTAGTTTACAGGGGAGGTGGCTCAGGCACAGAGTCCCCAGGACCTCACTGTTTCAGCTTTCTGCAGGCCATGGCTGGGTGGGGAACATAAAGAGCCAGTTCTATGACTGTTGTGAACAAACAGCTCTTTCAAGATCACCATTCCTATCTTCAGCTAGCACTGAACGTACTGCTATTTGCAAAAGGTCAAACTAGATTCACCTGTGATTAATACAATGAGGAGTTTGATTTTTACATTTACTGCCATACTTCAAAGCAAGAACTAAGAACACACTGCAAACATAACTCTTACCATCAAACTAATCCCATAACTCATGGTTACAGAAAACATTTAAAGTTCCTTGTTTGAAACAAGATGCATTTTCAAGAGCTCTTCTACCTGATTTTGTGCCCACACGCTTCAGAAGTATCTGCGTGTTACATGCTGAGAATAACTTATATGTTCCAGTCACAGGGGAAAGAGTAACTCAGCTCTGAACTAACATACACTGCACAAAACTTGACTTTTCAGCTATGAAGGACATAAATATTTCTGAGATAGAAAACTAAGTGCTTGACTAGAAGACAACATGAGGCAAAGGCAGGTTCATTAGTCATCTAAATTTATATAAGACATGCCTACCCCTACCTACAACTAGGAAATTTTGAGAAATATATACACAGAAATACATACATTTTGATTGAAACTGGCCCATTTGAAAGGAAAGATGGTTTTAATCAACCTTTTTAAGTTTAAGATAAAAGCCTCCAACACAACTGCTAAACCAAAGAGAGTGGAGACTTGAACAGCTGAGGAACTTTGCCTGACCAACAAAAGCAATTCAAGGAAGGAAGTGCTCAAATCAGGATTGCCAGGAGAAAAAAAATAGCTGAAAACATTTATTACTTTATCCTCTACTACACTATGACAACTTTATTTACTGAACCAAACTGCTCTGCTTGCCAGCAGAAATATCAGCCAAGCAGCCTTCTACCCCAGCAATACATCCTTGTTGTTTACCCAGGAACCCATCCTCATTTTATAATGCTTCTAGATGTAATTCACAAACCCCTCGGACTCTGAGAGGTTGAAAGTGCAATGGAAGAATGAGAAAAATGGCAACTGAAGACTACATTGAGACTATTTCTTTTTTTTTCAAGAAATAAGATCCAGGTCTAATATTTTAATACTGAGTTAGTAGTCCTTAGACCTCTTGAAGCAGTTTTGTTGTTCTGTGGTTGACAGACACTGAGATCAACAGGAACAACTTTGTGTGCAGATGCAAAATGTTTCACAAATTGCTGCTTAGGCACAGACATGGTATAAGCAGTATTCCAAGGTGAAATCTGTATCCCTGCATTTCAATAACTAAAATCCTACCTATTTAAGTAAATCTTAACATGACAGAAGTCATTAAGTTTCTCAGGATTCATTAGCATTCCCCAAGTAGATACTGTAAGAGTTTTGTTAGTAATTATTTTTGCAGTACTATCACTGGAACTTCACAGACAGAAGACACAACCAACCTGTGTAATGCATTAGTTAACACAAGCTGTAACATGTTCAAGTGCAACCACACAGAAAAGACAAAAGGCTATGTCAAAACATTTAATCACTGTTTCCCCAAGTAACAATATAATTCCATATGTCCCAGAGCATGTTTCCAACAATGCATCTACACAGAGAGTTCAGCCCACGCTCAATCTCAAACTTTTCTTCACACACCCCCCATAAAAGCTTTAAGACTTAACTCACAGAGCTTGCTCTCTTGACTGCTGGGAATACTAAACCAAAACTCACGCTGGGGCTTCTTCCACATCATGGAAGGTAAATGCAAAAAGTAGTCAGACTTGAAACCTGAGCAGGAATTTCTGCTTGTATTTGCTCATTTGAAAATCAGTTCTAAAAGTAAAACCTACCTAAATGAACAATTTTACCTCCTGTCCTCCTTCTCTAACTAACCCAAACTCCAGTCTTTCATCTGAAAGGTTCACCAGACTCTAGTGGATTGCCTCCCTCTTTACATCCACTGACAGTTAATTTTAGTTCACCCAGTTATTTCAAGTTGTCTGGAATGTCTCATCGGACATCCCTTTAAAATAGCAGAATTACAGTGACACATGGCGGGTTGTAATTGAAAGAGCCAATGGAGAATCTCACAATTAAATAGGAGAAATACCTAGGAAGAACTAGAGTTTGACAATAGTTATTTTTGTCAAAGCATAATATTTGAAGCAGTGGAAAAGACAGTGTCCTTGGTGCTGAGAAACCTGTCCTTCCAGGTGAACATCCAACACAATGTTCTCGTTACCAGAAGAGCAGCACAGACAGCTCCCTGCAAACACTGTGGTATGATGTATGGCCAAAAGCACATTGCTGAAATAAACCTTAAACCTACCTAGCAGTGCCCTGGCTAATCTTCAGGATGGAGAATAGAAGGTACTCCATCCTGGAAAAGCACAAGATCTCTCTCTCTCCTGTGACAACTCTGTGGTGCCTTAGCACATCCCACTATCTTAGGGGGAGACAGAGGCTGCAGGAGAAGCCCTGAAAAAAAGGAAGCTGCTCTGGCCACATAGAACCCACCCTTTTAGCACAGGGTATCCTCAGGCTCCTAGGAAAGACATTTTGCAGTTCTGCAGTTCTTCCCCTGTCCAGCAGCACTGACTTTCTCCCTAACCCTGGAGGAAGAACGAAATGCTCAGATTTTTTGAAGAGGCGGAGAAATAAGAGAAAAGGCAGGTCTGTGGTATCTGCTAAAGTGAATTTCCTCAGTTTTCCGATATATAAGAAAGGAACAGTCAGAACTGCTAATTTCCCTTTATATCATTTCGAGTACCTGGCCAAGAGATAGTTGATGGGACTTCCTGAACATGAGCAAGAAGCAGCACCAGATCCCTGTGGACACATAGGCCACAAAGGCCTCTTTTGCCCTCATTGTTTCCTGCAGAGACAGGAGACACAGGACTCACACAGGCCTACGACAGTGTGTGACTGTACTCACAGGTGTGACTGCTTGTGAAGCCTCGAGTTTGGAACAAGGCACTGAGCTTCAGTCAGAAAATCCTGCTCTCTTGGGTCTTACACACAAAGGAATATTTGCTCTCAGTAGTCAAACATGTACACATACAGCAACATCAGAATGGATCTGATGCTCACAAACTGGTAACAGGTTTAAAACCCTACAGTTTTTCCTGATGGAAGCCTAGCATTGTGTAACCACTTGAACTGATGTTAGGGGAAAATATCTATTGTTTTATACTAATTTGAGTTACAGTGAAGGGAATTTTTCACTCTGGTCTCTTTAACAGTCTCTATACAAAGTGCCAAAGCTTGTCTTAAACCTGCTATTTACCAGAGTGAAAAGATTTCCAGGTATGAGGACAATGCAATATTATCTGTTATAGATCAAAAAATAATAATGCTTGTAATAGGATATGATTTCTTATTTTCACATATTTAAGTCTATATATTGTCTAGTATTGTTTCACCATTGTCTCATCATCAAGATTAACATTAAATCAAACAATGAATTATTCATGAGGTGTGAATAAATGGAATTAGCTTTTCTAGCATTCACTCTCTAAATCGCATCTTCTGGATAAATGCTTTTTTTTTTTTATGTCTGAACACTAGAAATAATGACCTGGCTTGCAGCCTTGCTAGATTAACTCTTGTTAGGGTGATATTTTTAGATGAACATAGGTCTCATCAACCAAGAGATGTCAGGTCTGCTATCATTCCTGTCAGCTTCCCAACTTCCAACAGTTTCCCTCTCCATCCCTAAACTCTACCTCCACCCGTAGCAACCACGGTACCTGGAGCTCAGATGATTTGTTGAGCTTGACTCATTATCTACTGTGTTGTAACAGCAGTTAGAAACTGAATGACATTCAATTAAAATGATATTAGCAGCTCAGGAGTGATTTTGTTTAATTTACTCCTACTCAGATGTAAAAACATTAGTGACTTTTTTAATTGGACCTCATAATGTCTAACTCCTACTCAAATGCAATGAAATTAAAGACTTTGGTGGCTAAATACCGCTTAATTTACTCCTACCCATCTATAATGACATTAAAGATGCTTTAGGGTAGATATTGTTTCCAGTCATTTACATTCAAAAGAAATCTGAGCTTATAGGTACTATTATTGAACATATAATAAAATCATACAAGAAATTTATCTATACAGTAGGGGATAGTTGGCTACAAGTAATATTAAAAAGTAATCATTCATTTTTAATGCAAGGATATTAAAAAGTAATGTTAAACACAAGAATTTGTGAAGTTTTCTGTTCTTCACAGCCTCTTCAAGGGCACAATCCTTTCCTTTTTTAAACCAGTGTGTGATTTTAGATGAAACATTTTTATTAAATTACACATGGTTTTCTTAAGTGGTATTTCTATGGTAAATCCAAGCCTGACTTACATCATTGCTGGGATAGACAGCCAAGGTACTTTTCAGTAATGGGGTTCACTCTGCTCTCTAACTGTGTGTAACAGTTTAATGCATTCTTCTGAAGCTCAAACATTTTAGAGGAGGATGGGGTTCTCTGTCACACACTACATCACCTCCCCTTTAAATATCACTTGATCTACACTGAGTTAATGCTTTTTGCATCTGATACAAGTACCTGGCCCATGTTTTGTAATGTTCATAAGGCTGAACCATCAAATCCTTCATGTCTCTTTTACTCAAACAAAAATTCCACTCATTTGGCCTCTGGCATATTCCTCTCTTCCCCTTTCCAGCCTTAAAAACCAAAATAGCTACTAAAAATGCCTTCCCTCACTTAGACTAACTTCTAATTGTTGAAATGAAAAGCATTTACAAAATTTCACTTATGCTTGTGTTACAAAGACAAGCTGTGCAGATGACAGATTTGAGATGGAAGAACAAGATTTCTGGTTTAATCTTGTGCTCTCATCTAGTATATGGTTATGGAGATCTTCAAATGGAAGGGCCTGTTCCAGGTAACCAGCACAAACCACTGCCAAGGGAGAGAGGAGATAATTCTCTTCTTCCATCTTTGGGATATACAGTCAGTATCATTGTCCTGCTGAGTGGTGGGTGTTTCAGCGACTGTCTTTCACCCTGCTTTCCAAGTGATGGTATCTTATAACAGCTTCTCTCAAATCCAAATGGAACGTGGTCCCTTCAGCTCTTAACAGCAAAGCCCATCAGAAACCGTGATCCTTGATTCATTTTCTGATTCTGAAGCACAAGCCAGCGCATAACTTCTGCTACAAACTACTTTAAAGTAATGCCTTAGTTTATGATACTTTATAATAATTGTAAGGTTTCACCGTAAAAATCTGTTTTAATCCAAAACATTTGCATGCAATTTTGTAATTCTTTCCACTCGAATCTGGAATTTGGACATGGGAGATTTAGAATAATTTTTCCCTGGGCATGGGCTTGCAAGGGGTTAGTTAAGCAGCGTGGGCTTGAAACACTAAGGAGCGTCAACGTTATTTTGGAGAATTCATAGCAACATTAGTAACTATATAAGCTCCTAAAGTTAAGCACCAACTAATGCAGGCCCTTCATGTGTCTTCTGTTTTGACCTGCAGTGGGTCATTTGCCAGGTCACACAATAAAAAGGACCACTCTGCTCAGCTGGAGCATACTACTGACATTTGGCATATTTACATTTAGATACGATTAATACAATTATCTCCATTTAAAGTGGAGACCACCGAGCATTTGGATCTCTGTTGTCACTACATCTTTCTCTCTCTTCTTCCATTCTGGTATTTCCTTTCCTAAAGCAGTGTCTGAGTAACCTATTGCCAATGGGTACAGTGCACATTTATGATACAGTGACTAACGCGAATGATAAAGGATAATGTCTGCAAAAGGGAACACCAGTAACACACCATAGAAAAAAAGGTGGATATTAAAACCAGTGATTAACTGACCAAGGTATGCCATTCCAGGATCACTGAAGTCTGAAACATATACAAAAAATACACAAGGACTTCTATTTGGCTTTCATGTCTCAGATATTAAAGGTATCATTAAGAGAATACATTTTAAATACCTTGTAGATATAATGAAAGTGACTCAATATCATAAATTCAGATGTGAAACAACAAATTTCAAGATACATAGCCAAGTACATATTTGTCTGCACAGGAAGCATTTCAGGGTGCAGCACAGTAAAGCACAGACAGCTTTACTTGTAGTTTTGTGTGTACTTACCCCAAAGCCAGAAGCATTTTTGAACTCAAGGATTCTATCACAGGATGAAGTTCTTTAATGGACTGAGACTTAAATGCCTACACTGTGCAAACATGCTTTATATTAACAAAACACAATATTAGAAAGAGCAAGAGAGAACATACACCTTTAGCAGGAAAAAAAGAAATCTGTATAATTGTCTTTTTCTAAGATAGGCACCTAAGATGGTCAAATCTAAATTGCCAATTAATCTTCATTTAGTTGCCCTACTCCTGTAACATGTCCCACAAGCAGATCACTTCCCATGGAATGCAACCCTCACCAACCACAGGAAAGGACAGTCCAGAATGGGCATAAGAACAGCAACTCCTTGTCACCACAGTGCTGATCGGGCAATCCCATTTAATCTTGATGATGTAACCCCAACACATTTACAAGGCACCCTAATTCTTATTATGGGTTCTTGACCCATTATATGGAGGATTTGAACAGCCTATGTCCTCTCTTATCTAACCTCATTTTATAAATCTACTATTTAACATACACACTGACAAACCTCGTATATTTCCTAGTTTTCTGGAAAAAAGAAAAATTCCTTTGTCAACATCTATTTCTACAGCCTCAGCTAAAGGAAATATTTCTGTTGCAGCTAATTCAGACTTGTTTTGGGAAAGAGGAAGATCCTCTCTAATTTCCATGGTGGAAATTTTAATAAACAGCACCCTCAAGAGGATTAGAACTCAGTTCCTTTACTGTTTGGGTAAAAAAAAAAAAAAGAAAGAAAAAAATCAGTTGCTAAGCTACCACTTTTGAATACAGCCAGAATAATTTCCAAGGGTTATTTAAGGTGTTTAACTACAGAACAGATACTGGAATCCGGGTGTGCATCAATATCCCCTGTCACAAGTGCTGCTGTGGTGGCCCTGAGGCATCTGCACAGTTCAGTGTGAGGCTCCCCGAGATCAAACAGGCAATCAGTCCCCATTATGAGGTGATTCTTGGAGGAGGTGGCTTTGGAAAGGGATGAGGAGACAGGCTGCTTTGGGGCCCCCCGTTGCTCTGCACATTTGGGAAACTCCTTGTGAGAAAAGCTAATGCCAAGACAGTTCTCCTGTTTTGTTCTGAGGGTGAGGAGTCCCACTGCCATCCTGGCTTGTGGGCACACCTGGACTGTTTCCTTACACTACACCAGCACGAGACCCTGACACATTTCAGGGGCATTTGGGAAGGAAGCATAGCAGCTGTACCTCACTCTGAGTAATGGGAGTGCTGACTGGAGCTAGAGATGCACTGCCAGTGCCCTTCTTCTCCAGGATGGGCAGGAGGTCTGTGGGCAGCTGCCAGGAAGGTTTTACAGCCCCTGTCCCTGTAAAGCTCAGCCTAAGCCAAGTCATCTTCAGAGCCTTGAAGGAGAGCAGCTCATGTGGAATGTCTGGATCCAGTAGTGAAGAGATCTTAAAAATCATGTCTCAGAACAGAAGTTGGATGTGCTGAGGACAACCACAATTTGCATGGCATCAGAAAAGTCGCTCTGGTGCTTCATTCTACCATATGATGGCGCGTACATATTTTCTTTGCAGAAGTAACACCATTCAGATGTCTCTTCCCTCTTCCACTCATTCTTTCCAACTGAACACGTATCCCATCAATGCCACTAAAACTGATTTGCTGGATTTTCAGTGCTAAATTCACTGAAAAGGAAGACTTCCAAGAATACCAGAACACTCAATGTTAAATACAGCTGTGATTTACAAAGTGAATAAATTTGATTCCCATTTGGATGTTTCTCTCCAATGTTTTGACAATGCTCACGTACCAGAAAATTTTGATCCTTGATCAGAAGTTTAAAAAGAATCTTGTAAAAAATAATATAAAACCTTGAGCATGAAAAGACAATTAGATAATTCAGAAAAAATCTTTTACACTTAATTTAGTAAACTGACTTTCAAGGAATATATGTTATGTTCTCACTTTTGTATGAAGAACTATTTTTAAATTACTTTTTTTAAGCGTTTTTATTCTTTTTTTTATCTAGATGCTTTTACTAAAGCTAGACATGAGATGATCCATGTATACTGAAGAAAACTTGGGCAGAAATAACACTCATCTGATCATTATTCCCTGGAACAACAATAAACAGCTGCTTATCTGTGATCATGCTACTTGGCTGTAGCATTAACTTAGATATCAAAACTTTCAAGATCCACATTACTGTAAGCTCCACAAATTATCTGTTACACAGACATGAGTGGCTCTGGTCCCACTATTCTGAGATAATTCATTTCCTCCCCTTCTCCCAAGTTTTACCACCCTTTCTTGGCATGTCTGGCCAATTTTCTGACATGAAAGCCTTACTCAAACATACTGATTGCTTACTTTACTTGCCATGTACAGCAATTTTGGTTAATTATTTTAAAATCCGTATATATACAGATCTCTCTACATATAGGCTCCATATGAATAAGAGAGGCTAACACATAGCAATTACCTCCCTCTTCTAATTGCTTTACTAATTTTGAGATAAAGATAGGTAGGAAATTTTTGCATAGCTGTTAATTAAGATTTATTTTTCGCCCTTCCAGAGTAGTATAATATACTGGTGTAGAAATACAGCTTAACCTACATTTCACACTCAGCCATATTCCTTTTTATGCTGTAGTTAACAAAGGTGTTCATGAATCAGTTGAAAATCTCAATTCATAGCTGGATGACACTTTTCTTCAACTAACAACAATCCTCAGTTACAAACGCCAAACAGGAAAAGCACATCTGTGAAAAACAAGCCTCTTAAACTGAACGACTGAATAACAATCATGTGTGGGTTGTGCTTCCTATGCAGCAAGCTCTGGGAAGATGTTTCTGTGAACAGCTATCTGATAACAATTGGAGACGCTCTGGTGTTCCTACTCGCCTCCCACAGCCCTTTGTATCAGCAGCTCAGCAGAGAGAGTCTGACAGCAAGATTCCTTTGTCATTTGAAATCTCAGGTACTGTTACTCAGCTCAGTGTTGTACAAAAGAACCTCTGCTGCGTGCCTGTGTTTCTACAGAAGAGAGGAATTTCTCAATGGCTCGCTCTGGGTGTGCGGCATGAATCGTTATCCACGAGTTCTCCCAACAAATCGCTCTCTGCTAAGCAACTTTCCATCACCTTGGTCTCCCTGATTTACTCACAGCAGCACCCACATTTCCAAATAACCGAACTAAAGCCCTACAGCACCTACCTAAAGCCCTACCTGTGCTGTACACAAGGACCTGTGCTGCATGCAGCTCCTCTCCCAGCGAGCTGCAAGGGTAAGGAGAGCAAACCACCCATGCTTAAACCACCATTAGGTTCTCCAACACCATCCAGAAAACCATAATGTCCAAGTCTATAAAAATGGAAACTCTAAACTGCATATCCAGATCTTAGTATAAGAGGTATTTCCCAATCATTCTCACAAGCCCACCAGAGAGACATTGCATCTGAATACAAAAATACAGAAGCATGAACATGAGCAAATAATTATCAACTTGGCCATAGACAATCCCCCCTTCCTTTTTTGCACCCATAATGTTAGGGAATAACAAAGTATTTGCAACATTTCATTAGTTGTATCAGAAATGGCTGCAGAGAGAAAGGACAAAGACATCAGCACCCGCAAATTCACATTTTCCTCTTTTTCCTCAAGCCCCACACCAATATTTACATAACTCAGCAACAAAAAAACCAAGGAAAAGTCAGAGTTCATTCCTGAAAGAAACCCCCTCTGATTGTTAAAAGGCAGACCTCCCTACCCTAGAAGAGCAGATCGAAGCCATGCAAAGCTTCTTACATCAAGAATATGGCCACACATTTTAGATAGATGTAACAAACACTTTTAGTTTTGCAGAAAGTTCTCTTCCATCTCAGCAGAAGGCAAGTTCTCAAACACTTCAATGACATGAGAAACAGGCTCTGATCTGCTCACTTTCCTTCTTGCCAAAACCGGCTACAATTTTCCAACTACGTAAGACCATTTTTCCCAGTCACTTAAAATCCCAGTCACTGGAATCAGAGCCTGACAACAGTTAATTTATTTGGACTTCTTCTGTCTCATCAACATTCTAGAGCTCCAGGCTGTAGCATAATCTCAGCATTTTTCTCTCCTGAAAAACAGATGCTACTAGGAGGAAATAACTTTATGCTCTGCAACAATTGTCACATTCCCAAAGACAACATCTTCTCATCCCTTACATCAAAAAAACCTACCAAAATAGAATCTTTCTGTAGACTCTTAGGAGTTCCCATCCATGGCTTTCCATACCTACACCTGACACCATTTGCCCAGCTATAATTAAAGATGAAAAGGGGAAACACTGTTGAAAGTCACCAAATCTCTGATGGGTTTTCTCCTATCTGAAATCTGTGCTTATGAAGAAAAAGATCTTGCTTCACAGAAAAGGTTGGGAATGTATGTTAAATTCAAAGTGCTATTATAGTGATGAATTGCAGTGTCTAAAAGTCACAGTACAAAGCTCTGGGGTACAACCACCTGTTCTGTTCCTACTTGCTGTACAAGAGACAGGACTTTTATCCTGTACTTCTGATTTCCCCATCTGTAAAAATGTGAATAAATAACTGTTTAACATAGAAGTTACAACATCCATTGCCTTAGCATTTGCAAGCCTTTACAGGTCTTAGGCTAGAAAGCACTCACAAAAGCTGAAAGTAACATTAGTTTAGATCATATTTTCTGCATTTTTTGTCCTCTCGTTCTTAATTTTGAAGGACAACTGCAATTGCGGTTCATCCATTTAGGCTTATCCTAAAGTCATTATTTGTTATGATGCTGTTCCTGCCTTCAGCTACAAAGAAAATGACTATCCCTACCCCCTCACAGGCAGGATTAACAGCCACAGAAAATGAGTTATGGTTAGTCTAACTGACAGGAGCTCAGAAGCAAATTTGTTTTCAAAAGTCCACCTAAGTACAGGAAAGAACCCTGCACCCTGTGTTTTCTTAATTCTTCCTCTCAGCTACATAAAGAAAGTACACAATGTGTTTTTCTTCATCAGCAGTCTGCACTATCGAGATGTACACCAAGACCTCTCTGTGCCAAAGGTAGTATGTGAACTGAAAGGTCTAAAATCAGTGGTGCTACACAATATAGAATTTGTGCACTCACATCAAGTTGTTTGTTGTATAAAGAATGTATTCAAAATGTTGTCAGTGCAGGTGGATTGTTTTATTTGCAGGTGGAATAATCATTGTTTTACTTAGGTCTCTGTCAATCTCCAAGCAAGTAGGCTCCTTGTTTACAAATACAATTACAATTTGTACCAAATTTGCAGTAACCAGCTTCATAATTTTTCCCTCAATCCATAGTTTCACCTTTCTTAGCAGAATAGGTACCAGATGGAGCTGCATAGACTTATTTTGGCGGTATTGAGTTTAGAAGAGTCATAGATCCTGTCCTATTTGTAATGCTCTTTATCAGCAGATTGATGGGCATGCTCATCCACCTTGCTCAGAACTAAGGTGTAACTCAAGTACCCTAGGACTACTATCAGCTTTGACCCACTGGACGCTACTGAAAAAGCATCCTTGAATCACCTGAAGACAAGACCCTGTGGAATAAAAATATAGACTGGATGCCAATATGCTGCACACTGCTTAACATCACACAAAAATGATCTCCAAGCAGCCTTCCAAAGTGGTAATAATTCAGTTTAGGGATTAGTACAGCTTCCAACCAAATACACTTCAAAATCAGAAACCATGTTAAAAAAGACATGGCACCTCTGTTCTGAAATTATTTTGAAGAGATCTGGTTTTTGGAGTTGTTGTAGTGTAAAAATGTACTTACCCAGCTGCAGTGAAGCAAAATCATAGTGTTCTCCCTCATTCACTGTAATCAATAAATGAAAACTAAATAAATTTAATTCTCACCAAAAGCAAGAGAAAATACGAGGTCAATAACAGATGTACAAAAGCTGCAGCTTTTCACCCTGGGCCCCCAGGACACACTGCACGTGTTCTCTGTGCCATGTACATCGAGTGGCACACACACCACCAGTCACTGGGAACACTGAGGATAGTACCAATGAAGCACATGTGTTCTGATCTGTGCTGTGTCCAGCCCTGAAAGCAAGGACACACATGACTGAAGGGCCACATGTGCACTCCTGCCACTATGAACAGCCCCACTAAGATCCATGGCACAATACAGAATTTCCTACACAGATCCAGGCTGTGGGATCAGTGCCTTAGTTGTTTCTTGCCATGAATACCAAGAAAACAATGACAAATCTCTCAGAGTTTACCTGGAGAGCATGTCCTTATCTTTGGTTTGTTTGGTTTTTTTTTCATCTAGAAAGTCTTTATACATTTAATAAAATATTTATGAGAATGAACTGAAGTTTTACTGTTTTCAATATCTCCTCTACCAAACTGGAGTAGATGCTTTGCTAGATTAGATCATATGTTACCTTTGCATATTAAAAAAGTAGATGGAAATACTGACTTATATTTATTTTAATACAATTGTGTAATTTGAGGTTTATAGAGCCATGCATAAAGCATTTGTTATTCCACTTTTAACAAAACTGATCCATTAACTCTGACAATATTTTCAGTACGTAGTTTGCTACAAAAGCATGAAGACATGCTATGAATCATTCTGGCATTATGAGAGTTAATAGAATACTATATATTTTTCAGGATTATTAATATTTAGTGTCATTCAGTAAATTAAAAAATCAAGTTTAACTAAGGTTAAAAATATCTGATGATACAGAACATAGATGATTGTAAATGTATATTAATGAAGCTTTACACAATTGACTGGGTATCTTTTCGTTAATCAGTCACAAAACCATGCCAAACATATATCAAAGACTTCAGCTCCTTTTTCATCCAATCTTCCGACATTTCATTATTATGGTTACCTGATTAATGGATGCAATAATATATGTGGCATGATATGATATGTTCACATTAAATTTTAATCAAATATTACTAAATTCAGAAAACATTAAGTAAATCATGACTGATGAGGCAATATTGCTGTACTGTCATATTGATGGTTAGAGAAACTCACTATGGAGAGTTACAGATTAAGGAAGAGAAGTAAATCTTATGAGGAAATAGAAGTATCTCAAGTTTAACTAGTTGCTTCTTTCAAAATTGCCTTCCAGCCAAAGGCTGAATATTAGATCCATCAAAAGTATTCCACTGTCTGTAACTAATATGAATGTTTTGTTTTCTTCTGCTGCAAGTTGTCTCATTCTTTAAAAAGTATTGATTAACATATACTCTGCACAAGGGCCTTTCCCAAAAGATGATGGCCTGAGCAGTGAAAAGAAATGTAAGCTGGGAAAAATTAGCCCAGTTTATTTAAAACCTTGCTATGCCCTGAGCAGCAGGGTGTACATGGAATACTCTTGGTCTGTTCATTTTTACCCAAATTACACTATTGTTACTTTGCAGAAGGTGGGCAGGGAGATAGATGGGGGTTACTGCTCACAGCCTTGATCTGCAAATGTAAGATGGTTTCATTTTGGAACACCAGAGAATGTGCCTCTACTGCTGCAGACAGCACCTTTGTTTTCAGCTTTAAGTTAGTAATTAATGTGTTCATCTGAAAATTTGGAACTCATATTTAGCAATAATTCTATATTGCATTTTAAGTGGCAATATTCTGATATTCTGAGGTGCTAATTCTAAACATTCAGTCTTATAACCTATAACTATGCTTACATAGAAACCAGTCCCATGGGACAGACAAAACTGGTCTCTTCTTTCATTTGTTTGTACCTTATAAACGGACATTAAGACAGTCTTGTCATATTACTATCTTTTTGATAGACTCTGATGCCAAGATATCAGATGTTACTGGATCTTATTTTGAGCATGTGAAGTAGTGTACAAGTTCTGCTTAACTGCATAATTAATTGTATTCAAAAATGAGTGCATTGCATAGTACTTGCCATGATATCTTTCCAAAGTCTCTTTGCTTCTTCATGTCCTGGTCTCATTTTCAATCCCTTTTCTTATTTTGAAAGATTATAAGGTGTGTAAAGCTCTGCATTAGGTGGACATGGTTAACCAGCATGGGAAATCACAATACCAGTGCACTCCAAATAAATACTACTCAACTCTGCAGCTATACTCTGAATATTAAGAGCAATAAATATTTAACGTGCTTAGCTGGAATTTTTGAATTTTTTTGACAACTTGCTTTTTGCTACAAGTCATTCCATATAAAGTATTTCAAGGGAAAGCATACGGATAATAAAGGCAGAAAAGAAAATTAAAATGCTTAAATGCATACAATTAAATTAAGGACCAACTGGAAAGAAGCACTGAGTACTTGATAGCTCAGTTGGTTTCTTACTGGTTAGATCAATGGCACAAGGATTTCAGTTAAACACCTTCTTGCTATAAAAGTGGGTTTGGAATTTTTTAAGTGTGACTAGTTCATAAAACCGAATGTGAACAGTTATGAGAATAATTAAAGCAAATCACTAAGTTATCTTCCTCCATACCCAGATAAGTTTTGTACAGTTACAAGATTAAAAAGCACAAAATTCCTGTGAGTGTAAGACCTAATAAAAATGGAAGAATACATCCAAACCCACAGCTCTTACCTCAGGCAAACTCCTACTGGTGTTGGCACCTCATGCGATGCAGAGAAGAGTGCAGACACTTCAAACAAAATTGCCTGGAAAGGTTTGATTCACTCTCACTTGATTAATTGAATGAGTATAATATAAGTCAGTCTTGCAGCTCTTGCTTTTCTCAGGAATGGAAACATACCAAGAAGAAAAAAAGAGGTAACTCAAGGTCCTCAGTAAATTTTAGATCACAGAGCATGATGTTATGTCTCAGGCCTCCAAAAATCTGCTGGCTTCCACTAGAATCCTCTGCTAAAAACAAGATCCAGCTTTCAACGACCCAACATAGCCTTGTAGTCTACAGCATTGTGTCAAATACCAGACCTCTTGTCAGAAAGTCAACTCCAAATGGGCCTATTTCTTTGCGGTACAGTCTCAGAGGGGAAAAACAAAAGAATCCAGAAAATTTTTGACTGAGTACTCAGGATATGTGATGTTCACTGGATTTTGATGAAGAGGCAATTTGTATGGGCAAGGAAGGGAATAACGTTCTGTCCAGAGAAACACAGCTGTGGAGTTAGGATAAGAGAGCCAGTTTGGAAAAAGAGAAAGAAATCAGCGCTAGTAATACCAGAACAGAACCTTCATATCCGTTAGCAAAGTAAAGCTGCTAAACAAACCTACTTTTGTCCAAGCTTTTTAAATCCCAGAAACTAAAGCTGAAGGGTCTTTTATGTTTGTGGATAGGGTCAGCTGACAGAAGCATTATTCAGCTGCCAGTGGTAGCATTTAGGAAGGCAGTAACAGAGGCAATGATGCAGTGCTGGCCCTTTCAAAGATGAGTGTGAGTGGAGCAACAGGTCTGAGCTGAGAAAATAGGGGCAGGCCTGTGGGTTATAGGTGAGAGGGAATTTATGGCAAGGGTGGGAAAGTAATGAAAGGGAGGGTGGTGGCTTTACAGTAGAGCTGTAGGAAAGAAAACATATTAAGAAATGTTAGGAAGAGACTTCGGGCAAAGGAACAGGAGTGAAAAACATGGAAATCCTTACCTACTCAAGTCTGATTTCTCCTCACTTTTAAACAGCCAGCTCTTTTTGACCTCTATTTTTGCTGGCAGAAATAAATCAGCCCTAGTTAATTCAAAGGAAAAAGTCGGTATATCATTATGCTCTCACAAAATACTGAAAACAGGGAAGTTGCTGCTCAGCTTAATACTGAGGGCTTATAAACACAAAGACAAATAGAGTTTTCCTGGTATCTTGCACCTGGACAAAGTAATGCAAAGGAATACTACCTAGCCTTTCACCATTCCCACCAACTCCTTTACCTAAATTAGTTGTTCTAAGCAAAGAAATCACACTATAAATATAATTAGTTACTTGGAACCTGATCTAAAGCCTAATGAAATCAGCATAAAGCTTACAGAGAGAATGAGCTATAAAGAAAATATTAGTTTGATTGCTGTGGGCAAAACTACTTTCAGATCTAAGCAGAGGATTTAGCTATTTTATTCTGCAAGCAATGAGAAAATATCATCTTGATTCTAAATCTAAAATAAGAGATCTAATTAATTCTAAAGCACCACAATCATCTACCTTACTTCTTAGTATGCAGAAATCTAATAGTTTCTTCTTTAAACAGCAATATTTAAAAATGCATTTAATTTAAATGGCTGTGGTTCCTCTCTTCAGTAAACACATGTGAAGGCATACATTGTGTTTAAATATAATAAATACAGCTAAAATCATGCATCTGGGTCAATCCTCTGCATGTAATCAGGATTATGAAAATTTAGTTTTTCTTATCTTTCTCAATAAATGGTCTATGTACAGACGACTGGAAATTTATTCAGACATGGTCTTGGTTGTGTTCTTGTTTTTTAACTCACCAGTTCTTTCTTCCCTGCAAATCTGTCTGATTTCAAATTCTATCAGTTGCTCTGGTAGCCAAGAAAAGTGCCAAAATGTGGTTGCTGATTTCTAAGCTGTGCTGAAGTTCTGTCAGAGACAAAATTCCCATGCCAAGGCATTGTAATTGCAAGTTTCATGCCCATTTTAATGACTCACTCTTTTGGTTCCGATTGCTGACCACGTGTAATTATAAAGGAAAGGTCACAGAGGACCTCGAGAAGGCAAAATCCAAATAGACAAAAAAGGCGGAAAGGCGACAGGAGAAGGTTTTCATTTAGTTTACACCTTCTCCAAGATTTCCCTGTCCTGAGCCTCCCAGCTCTCTGAATGAGGTTCCTTCAGCCCCACTTGTCAAAGCCCTCCTTCATCCACTGCCTTGCCCACAGCTCCTCTCAGGCATTCCCCAGAGGCAACCCAAAGAGACAGGGCACGTCCAGGGGGAGATCCTGAAATCCAGTTATTCTGAAAAATCCGACAAATGGAAGGAGGCCCATTAGCCTGATGGCTCTGTACATGTGTGGTGGGAAAGAAATTGTCAGAGGCATAGGGGAATCCCTTTTGTTTCAAAAGTGCTTCTTCAAAGAAACAGACATCCCCATCTCTCTTTGAGGAAGGCACTGTGTGGGAGGCTCTGTGGGGCCTCCTACAATGCCATGACTGAGAAGCCTGTCTTTAACTGGAGCTTCACTGAAAATGCACAGTCCAGATAAAATGCAAAGGCACAAAGAGTAAATAAAGAAGTAGTCAATCCTAAGCAAAGTGTGGGCCGAGGAATTCTGCCTCCTAAGGAGGTGACAGTCAAATGAAGCTGGCTCATCATGTGTGTCAAAAGCAGCATCAGACAGGTAAATAGCAATTCTACACTTCCCTCCTACTCTAAAATTCCACCCTTAAAACGCAGGGTATTTTAGGAAGCTTCCTGCTGACAGGCACATCCTGCCCAGAATGACATTTTAATAGTTCTTCTTTTAGACAAACATTTAATCTATACTTATACAGTCAACATGCTATTCCCATGCAGTCCCTTGGGAGGAGCAAAACATGCAAAACACACAAAGGGTGGTAATGAAAAGAAATAATCATTCTGTGCTCATTGAGGAGTTTGCAGATAATGGAGTAGAATATTTACAATGGTTCTGTTTTCTCTGGAGGGCAACTTTTTATCTCTTAGATAACTCTGTAGACGCTGGCAGGAAACAGTAGCCATTTTCAGTCCAGTGCAGTGGAGGCTGGCACACCATCTGGAACGAATAGGTGACATCCAGCACTCCTGGATCTTGGTATTTTGGACAAAAATCCACAAAGTGTCCCAGGACTATTCTCCAAGTAAAGAAGAACTTCCATACAAACTGAGATTTTTTGAACTAGCAATAACATCACTTTACCACATTAAAGTTAATTTTACACAGGTGAGGTTACAGGTTTTACTTGCTTTCTGCAGCCACCTCAGGACATGGCAACATGATGCCTCTTGAAGGACCAGGGCTCAAGGCTCAAGGATATTTTCATCTTGCCAAAGCCAAAAAGTATCACCTATCTAGTGGTGGTGGGGGGGGGGAATATCACACTAGAAACTAAGTAAGTTGAATACTGCATTGCAAACAGCAACACTGAGGGCTCTGAAGTAAATCCTGTGTATCACCAGCAGTTTATAAAACATGAGATCTTAAAAAGTAATCTTCTCAGGTTTCTTTCTATTTGCCTTCAGTTTTTTGTCAGATTTAGATATAGGAAACAAAACATTGGCACACTAGTCAAGGAAAATGCTCCATTTAAGCATTTGCTAACAGTATCTGGATGAGAAGAGGCATGGCCAGGTCCCCAGAGGGAATTACAGTCGCTGCCAGCCTTGCTGGAGGAACAGCAATGACCACTGCTGGTTACATGAACAACAGGCATACTGTGACACACTGGCTTGACTCAATAACACGGCTCCTGAAACCTTCATTCTGTCAAAACAAGATTCCTCAGTCCTTTAGCTCCCACTCCACAAGTGGTAAACTGGCCCAGCATCTTCCTCCTTTTTCCACTAAAGGTAATATGTCTTGAAATAAACATTGGCTGTCTCTTAAAACCCAATAAATTAAATTGTCTTTCCTGAGCCAGCAGCAGGAGTAATGGAAAACGTTTCTCAGAACTAGTTTGTTTGATTTCTAAGAAAGTGTTTGACCTAATGATCTATTTTAGCAAATCAGTATGACTTATGGATAACTGATAAGCACACAGCAAAAACCAGCTATGCAGCTACTCATCACAAGGCAAATATTTTATGCAAAATTAAAAATTATACACAAACTGATCAGGAATACAGTTCAAACAAAGAAATGAAAATCTTCAGTTTCACCACTGATGATGAAAAAGTTTGTAAAATGGCTAGAAATAACAGCTTGGCAGTATGCAATTTAACAGCCAGTGTATCTAAAATCTCATCCTTATAATATTTAGCAAGATCATCAACATTTGCCTCTGGATTAATGCAGTATGGAAAAGGATAATCAGCCAGCTAAGTGTGTAAGATCTGACGTACAGATGCAAGACAATAAGTAAATTGTGATACATTAACTCAGTATAACTTCATTAACAACCAAGCAACCAAGTTTTGTGCTCAATGTAAAGACCTCTGGTAGATTTTTCCTATCATGGCACTACCGGGAAGAGAGAGGAAAAGGCCAGGCAGCACCAGGCTAAGGGTTAGAGAAGGGCATGTCATTGTGAAGAGGAACAGTGACAGAGTGGGATGGTCAAGAGGGAGGCTATACTCTTACAGATAAATGTTACTTCATGAATGTGTGTCCGTGAGCTAAAAGGAAGGAAAACACAATAGTTGGGCACAATAGAACAATTCCATTTTATCTCAGTCTGAGTGTAAGTACTGACAGTAAAGTGTCAAGTATCCTTTCTCCTTCACCCATGCTGATCTATCCCTTCAAAAATTGACACAGGACAACATCTCCTATTCAGTCAGTGGGCTCCGGATCAAAACCCGTCTGGACTACATGGGATCTGGCTTGGTGATGTATAATTAAACCAAGTGATAGATAAATTCTTGCAAATGCAAACAGGAACTAGCGAGGTATCTTTGGGAAGCTCCTCACCAGAAGAGACTATCTTGTCTAACCACATGTTAGAAGGAAAACTCCCCCCAGCACTCCTGTGTTGCAGAGCTAGTCCCTACAGCCCAGGGATAGCTGAGAGCTATGGCATATCAGGCCGTGGGGGCTCCCCCAGAGACCCACAGACGCCACTCACATCTGAGGATTGCAGCTACAAAGGGCACAAAGGGAAATATGGACTTTCTTTACTTGCTGCTAATTAGCTTTTTTACTTCTTGTTTTCTGGGTGTCTCATCTTCAGCCATGCCTTCTATCCTTTTCTCTCCTCCTTTTTTTTCCTGCCGTCTTTCCCCTTTCAGCCTATTATTACCATGCTCCTGTGAACTCGTGCCATCCTTTCCTGAGAAAGGTACACACAGTCCCTTTATTGCATTTTTCTTCTCTCGTCTTCACAAAACACAAAGTTGTGTGGATGGGAGTGACCACGACATTCACTAAGTTCACTGTCTAATAGCTCATTTGCTTTGCTGGTCTCTCTCAAGACATTTTGAATAATTAATCACAGAATCATTATGGATGGAAAAGATCATTGAGTCCAACCATTAACCTAACACTGCCAGGTCCATCACTAAACCATGTCCCTAAGCACCACATCTACATGTTCTTTGAGTACTTCCAAGGACTGTTATTCCATCACTGCCCTGGGCAGCCTGTTCCAATGCTTGACAGCCCTTTTGGTGAAGAAATTTTTCCTAATGTCTAGTCTAAACCTTCCCTTGTGCAACTCGAGGATGTTTTGTCTTCTCCTTTTGCTTGTTACCTGGGATAATTAACACTGCTGTGCTGTTAGTATATACATGGCAATTTTGGCATCACTGCCATTGTCACCTGTTTCCATATACTGCAATTCCTGCAATGAAGAGCCACGAGGAGCCCTGGCACTTTTGCTGCTTTGTGACTGTGGTGGGGGGACTTTTCCCCACAGAAACCCTGCTCTCTCCTCAGCGTGACCCTCGGCGTCTGTCCCTTAAGCCTCTATCTAGAGCTTTTAAAGTGTTTGTGGATCTCCCATGGGATAGAAAGCTTTAGTTACAAAGTCTTTTTTATTACCCCACATTTTGCTATATTCCCATCTACAAGCATCCTCTGGAAGAAAGAGCTATCACAGGAACTTGAACTAAGAGGAAAATACCAAGAATATAGGCGAGATCTGAGGAAGACAGTACTCTCGTTAAAGCATTTCAATTAAAGTGCTGGTCTTCATGCCAGTTTTAAGCCTCCTGTGTGGCAGTGACTCTGGCTGCAGAGTTCTAGAGGTCGCAGACTGACAGTCCTTGACAAGTACATCAGGTAGGTTCTGGTGCTCAGGTACAACTACATACCAACTTTACATGCCAGTTTCAGCCTGATGTTGGCTTACATCCATTATTTTGAATCACATCCACCTGATATTTATTAAAGATCTGGGAATACCAACTTAACACTGTACAGAATATGACATAACTTGCACATAACTATTTCTTACTCTTTGAGAGCAATGTCACCTAATCCTAGGCAGGGTGTTGAGGTCACTTGGCGTGTTCAGCCCGGAGGAGTCTGAAGGAAAATCTCACTGCGGTCTTCAACATCCTCACAAGGGGAAGTGGAGCATCCAGCACTGATCTCTTCACTCTGGTTACCAGTGACAGGACCCGAGGAAACGGCACGAAGCGGAGTCGGGAGATGTTTAGGTTGGATATTAGGAAAAGGTTCTTCACCCCAAGGGTGGTTGGGCACTGGAACAGGCTCCCCAGGGCAGTGGTCTGACAGAGGTCAAGAAGCGTTTGGACAACGCTCTCAGACACAGGGTATGACTCTTGTGGTGTCCTGCGGAGGGCCAGGAGGGGGATCCTCGTGGGTCCGTTCCAACTCAGCATATTCTAAGATTTCCAAATTAACCCTTTTCTTTTTTTTTCTTTTTTGTCCCCTTCTTCTTGGGGGCTAACTTTTCCGAAAAGCAGGGAAGAAGACGACTGCCCCTTCCTCCACCTCTCCCCCTCGGCGCGCGCGGCGCCCGTTGCCCCGGCGACGCGGCGCCGCAAGTCTCGCGAGTCGCGGCGCGGCTCTCGCGGGCGGAAGCGGCCGCCCGTGTTTACAAGGCAGCCGCGCCGGGGCCGGGCCGCGCCGGGGCCGGGCTGGGGCAGCACGCAGCGCCCCCCACCCATGTGCCCGCAGCCCCCGCCACCCATGGAAGTGATGGAGGGGCCCCTCAACCTGGTGAGCGCAGGGCTCGGGGGGGGGAAGGCGGAGCCGGGCAGCGGGGAGAGCGAGACACCGCTCCGCGTAACCGGGCGAGGAGGCGCGACCTGAGCGGACAGCGGGACTCTGGTCACCCACCTGTCGCCCCCAAACACCCGTTCAGGGCCCTGTGAGGGCGTGCCCGGGCGGGAGCGGGGCCCAGCGCCGCGCCGGGAGTGGGGGGCTCGCCCCGGTGCGGCGGGACAGCACTGCTCCGGGCCCCGGAGGGGTAACCGCGCAGGGAGCGAGTTGCGACATGTTTAGATTGCCGGGTGAGCCCTCTGTAAACGCGAGGGAGAGGGGAAGTTCTGGGAGGCAAGTTCGGGAAGGAGGCGCCTAGAGGAAGCGTTTAGATAGCACAGGCCATAACCATGGCAGTTTAGAGAGTTTATCAGGGCCCGGTGTTTCTTCTAACTTCAGAAGGCGAAATGCGTTAAAACCTGAAATGTGGACGCGCCCTGCTCCCCCCCCCCCCCCCCCCGCTTAGACTAAGTCGCTAAGGAACTGGAGCCGAACACAGAGGGTCTGAAAAATGCAGCTTCACAAAAGCTAGTCAGATGTTAAACAGCCTAAATTGGCAGGTCCCTGTCCCATAGACACAATCTAGAAGAGTTAATTCCCTGCTGCCTTATGGGTTTTATCAAAGCTGTGTCTTGACTGTGCCTCAGATGTGGTGATGCACAGAGTGTTCCCTTAGAAAACAAGCTTTGGTCCAGCAGTCCAGTGAGCCAGGGGCAGCACACCAGGAATACATCAGTGGTGCTTCCAGGAATGAGTTTGATCCAGAAATTGTTCAGACATTGCCATGTGAACCTCAGAGACTTGTGTCAGTTCAGTTTTTAATCAAAGCTTATTTGCTCCAGCAGAGTGTCAACCCTGGCAAACCCTTGCCTGCTCCATGCAGAACCAGTCAGGTATTTCTGGATCACCCTCTCTGATTCAGGAAGGCTTTTAGAACTGTCACTGCTGACCACCCATGGAATTAGGAAGATGGTGAGTTTAGATCCAAACCAATGGTGCAGAACCTCTCTGGGTATGTCAGCATCACACTGTCTCAGACTTTTCACTCTCTATGCTGAAACACTAATTGAAATAAGGAACAGCAGGAAGTAGAAAAGCTCTTGTAACTTGTTGATATGATGAGCTTAAAGTCAGGAAAACAGGCAGCAGAGTAATACAGGAGGGATAAACTGTAGCTAAGTTCACAGACACTGTAAAAACTTTTTAAATAGTAGATCTAGTGCATAAAACTCTAAGGACAAAACAACAATTGTATATTCACTGGTAAATGTCTGTAAGCAGCAGCTTTTTGGCAGAGCAGATGTCACTAGTCAGTAGTGTTTCAGTAAGAGACCACTTAAAAGGACTGTAGGAGTGACAAGACTGTGACTAAAGCCTGGCTGATGATCTTGTGACCACAACAGGAGCGTGCAGGTACCACACCTGGGTAGCACCAGGCTGACAAGGTCAAGGCACTTCTGCATGAAGAGATAATACATGAAAAAAAGGTACTTTACATACTTTTATACAGAAAATTATGAAATTGCCTGCAAATATGCTCCTACTGCCTTAGAGTGGCCTGAAATAAAAAAACTTTTTTTTGAAAATGCTGCACAATATTCAGGGAAGGAGCCAACCTCCAGTAAAAGAACATCCATTTAACATGTTTATAATATCCAATGTGATCTATTTCACTTGCTTCTCCTATAAATATCTTCTCTTACCTAAGTCTAGTTCCTGTCCATTGGAAAAGCACAACTTTTTCCAAAGATGACAAAGGGGAAAATAAAGCTACCAGAAAACCACCACCACCACCACCAAAAAAAAACCCAAACCAAACCCACCAAATCGCCCAACACCTAAACTACAAAGTGGTTTTGGATACAGTAATCATTAGACTTAACTGCTATTGATGACTTGAGTACAAGACATTTCCCTTTCAGTCTATCATGGCTTTTTCACAAAATTGATTTTTCTTCAGTTAAGGCATTTCATCATAATTTACTACAGTATTTGGATGTTGCTTTGTCCTGTGAACCTTGTTCATTAGTTGTGGATTGGAGCATCTAGTCCTTTTGGAAAGCATGGATACTGTCCTCGTTTTCTGGGCAGCTGATCTGACTTAAAAAAAAAAAAAATCCCTTAGAGGTGGCATGCCATAGCTTGTTGTGTTCCACTGGTTTCAATTATGTTCTTTTTCTACCTTCTGACAGATAGATTTCCCTCAAAATAATGTTTTATCTTCATGGAACTGGGCTTAATGCCTTAAACTATTTCCTTCTTATGTTTGCTATATTTTGGTTTCCCCAATTCACAGATTTAGTTCTGTAGATGGCAGTAGACAACACAGATTTGCTTTCCAGATATGTTGAATATATCTATACACACAGATACACACACACACACACAGACAAACACACACAGACACACACACACATACACACACACACACACACAGAGATACACAGACACACACAC
>NW_020885035.1:274929-355043 GCF_003945725.1 Corapipo altera
ACACACACACGCGCGCGCACGGACGCAGACGCACGGACACACACACACACACAGATACACACACAGATACACACACACACATTTATATATGTATATAACACTGCAATGTTTTTTTTTCAATGGAAGTTTAATTACTGACCTTCAGGTCTAATAACTTCAATGAGAAATGGATCCACCTTCCTAGAATTTGACCTTATTTAGCTCATTTACCTATGAATTTAGTTCTTCAGACTTTTTTTCTATTTTACTAACTTTTTGTATTCCTTCTGTGCCACTGTTGCATGCTTAGCAAATGATCATGCTGAGTCTAACCCCAACTTTCCTTCGTTTAACCTTTCTAGGACTTGTGCTACAGTACTAACTGCTGATTTGATTTTTCCACTGAGCTGTCCTCAAGGTATTTGTTGTACCCAGTGATTCTTCCTTTAGGAATAACTGAAATAACTTTTCCAAGATCTGTTGCCATTGTCTGAGTTGACAGAGCCATTGGAAAGAGTTTTCGTAGAATCATTTAAGATTGGAGAAGAACTCTAGGATCCAAGTCCAGCTGTTAATCCAGCACTGCTAATGGACCACTGAACCATGTCTCTAAGCAGTGATCTCATCTTGAAAGTAAGGGTTAAAGCCCTCATCCTTATGCTTTTACTAGTAAGGAAGCCAGTTCTTAAACCCTACAAATAAAACATTTAGGTTATGCTGTGGAACTTAAAACCAGTATGAAGTGCAGTTTCTGCACCTGCAGACAACCGTGTAACAGGTTTCTAGCCCAGCTGATTACTTATTTCACACATACCCCAGTGTCAAAAACTTAAGGCATATCAACATTCTTCTACAGATTAAAACTTTTACTGCGAAAGCACACAGATAAGTCTCTCATGAACACTGCAAGTTCTTGCAGAGCATCTCAAGAGCTTCTTGGTGATATTTACTGTAGGAGTAATTCCTACTGCCATCTGAGTTAGGCGAAGAATTCTGATCTCGCATCCAGCAGTAATTTTAACCTTAGGTATAGGAGCAAAAGTTACAAGTTAAGAAGCACAACCACACGCTGCTGACCGTCAGAAGCTTGGAAGGAACACAGTAAAAATGAGGCAAATAATATCAAACCTCAAGAAGAGACAAGAAAGAAAACTTGTTCCTTAAACAGTCCAGGACCTCAGAACTCTGCAGATTCTACTTTAGCACCTCAGTATTGCCCTATAGCTAACGAGCCATACCACCTCTACTTTGTATTCTTCCTACAAGGTAGTAATGTTTGTACGGCTTATAATAAAATATAATCCAAAATCTGGTGAGTATCTGTCAGCTCTAAGTTTCTGGAAGCATAAGGAACCCAGCTTGAGGAGCTGCTGTTTTGGGGAAAACAGAAAGCACAAACCAGTGGCTGGAGTGAGAATAACAAAATGTGTATTTCAAAAATCTCATATAATGAAAGATTTTAATATTAATGCATTGGTAGCAACCACTCCAGTGCGAGCTAGTCAGTGGTTTACTTTAGGAAGTGATTTAAAAGTGAGGTGAATACTACATCCACACAAAGGCAAAGTAACAAACAGAATAAATATGCAATATGGAGGTGTAGGAGGGGAAAATAGAAAGCATCTATGAAAGTTCACTAGAGGCCAAAGGATTTAAACCACATGGGCTAATGTGTTTTAGACTCAATGCCAGCCTGCAGCTCTGTTATTTTGATTCGAAAACCAGGAATATTATTACAGAAACATCCACTCAACCCCACTTGTTTTCTTTGATTTTTTTTTAATAAAGCTTAACCTGCTATACTTGATCTTCCAATCTAAAATAGAACCAAAAAAAGGGCAGATGCACTCAATTCTGAACTCAAATTAGAGAGGACAAGCTTGTAGGTAATAAAAGGGGGGAAAGTATCACTCTATAGATGTGCCTCACACAAAGTCTGTTTTTACCACAGTGGTGGGTGAACCACAAGGTGTGAACCCACAGAGGCAGCCCCATATCGGAGAGAAGTGACTGGAAGTGCTGAGGTGGTGCATCAGATGCTTAGCTGAACAGCCAGATCAGTAACAGCCACCTCAAGGCTGTGTTCAGGTATATAATTCCTATTAAAGGCACAACACAGAACTGTTCCATGTGACACAGAAAACAACTTGCAGCTGCTCCCAGTCAAGAACATAATTAGCTAAGCTGTGGGTGCTTGACAGAAGCATTATTTCCTCACTGTACCTGTGCTGTTTGGGCATCTACCAGCAGTGCCTTTCTGCTGCATCACACTGGCATTACATGCCTGTCATCAGGCCACACAGTTCAGCTCTGAGTCAGCATGACCAGCAGTTTGAACACCCAAATGAAGCCACCTCATGGAGGCCTGGTGAGGCAGCAGACTGAGGTCACAGGTGAATCCTCTCTGCCCCACTTGTTTTCAACTTGTTCCTCCTGGAATAGATTGTTTACTGGACAATTTGTTGTGATGGCTCTGCTGTTCCCTACTGAGGAGTAGCTCAGTTGCTGTAACAGCTTGAGCCATGTGGTTTAAGGCTGCACATCAAAGTCCAGGTTGGTCTTGTTTATTATCAGGGCAGCAGAACAGTTCTCACTTAGCAAGACTTGCTAAGTGACACTGTATATGGGGACAAGAAAAACACCACCAAAGCAGCTGAGAACTGCAGGCATGCAAAATGCCCAGGGAGGTGGTGGAGTCACTGTCCCTGAAGGAAAGACTGGACATGGCACTTAGTGCCATGGTCTAGTGTACATGGCGGTAGGTTGGACTCAATGATCTCAGAGTTCTTTTCCAACCTAATTGATTCTGTAAAAATGGCTCTGACAAGCAAGTTGAAGCATTCAGTGCTTTTATCCTACTAAGTGGATGAAAAGGAAGCGAATGAGATTGATTTGACTATGCAGTAGGTAAAAGGATACCACACCCTAAGGAAGGTGCAGGTGATACATGCCTGTATGGGGTTTGGAAGGCTCCACCTAACCTGAGCAGTGTGGATGTGAGTTGGTTTCATTCCAGATCTCTTAATTGCATTTGCATGGTGAAGAACTCAGACTAACCATTTTATCTTAAACTTGGAATAGGCTGGGAACACACGCGTAGTCAATTAGAGCTATTCAGTGAATTAATGTGGGTTGGCAAAACAACTGGTTGCTTGTCTGCCCATATATTTAAATTCTAATACCATTGCTTACATGCCAGTTGAACTTTAACATCTTTACAGTTCAATACAAAGCGAGTGAGGAGTCTGTCAGTGCTGAGAACACATTCTCATGAGAGTTTCACATATTTGTTTTGCTCTGTAGGAACACTAACCTGTAATTTACACAGCTGAGTCATTGTTCTGTCAACCTGGCTAAGTACAGGCTTACAAAGACAGACAATTGAGCTCACATCCGACTAGTGGTCTTGGTTGAACAGCCACAATGGGTTCTGCCATTTTTTGGTTCTTAATCATCTTTCTCTACAGAATACAATTATTTAAAAATGGGAGCTTGCTTCTGTTGATAAAGCTACATTTTACCATTTCTTTAATCTTAGTGGCAAATATATTCCCATTATTTAGCATGTTACAATACAACTCTATATTATTTTTGGCTTTAGTATAACTGCCTGTAAGTACAAGAATTTTCCATAGTCACCCCAATCATGATTGCACTTTTTTTTTTTTTTAAAGTAAATGGATGGCCACAGTTTATTCTTGGACCTCTCAGGTCAAGCTTTCCCATTGTGTTCTCTCTTCATTCCGTTTTTTCAATGCATATGAGGACATACACATTGAAACCTTTCTAAGTTCACTGTTTCCTGGTAAGAATGATGTTTGAAAGAGATTTCCACAGATATAGAACTGACAGAGTGTGGCATGGGAATAACCGTGGTGCACCAGCTCATCCCACCCTTTGTGACCCTCTGCTGTAAACATCCACGTGGAAAACACTTAGCACGCTTGGATAACGTGGAAGTGACACAGTGTGCACTTTATGACTCTTCAAACACTCTTAGGAAAACAGACCTGTGTCCTTAGGGAAACAAATCCTCAAGTAGATCCCTCATCTCTCAAAAAAAAAACCCAAACTGAAAAACCAAAAAACCTTCCCTTTTGCTTTCAGCAGTGAGAGACCACAGGTATTGATCCTTTCTGGCAAAAATAACTGGTATCCACAGCCCATGGCATAAAGTAGATGACAGTAGCAGCAAACAGTGGTTTTTCACTTAAAAAACTTACAAACCTTCTTGCAGTTAAGCTTCCATCAGGCTCCATTGTTTTAGCAGCTGGGTTTTCCTACCTTTATTAGTCACCTTTTAAGTTAGGCACCAAAATCTGTGCTTCACAATCATATTAAAATACATAATTTTTAGAGAGTCCCTTGCGATGTACAAAGAAGGCCGTAAGCTTAACATCTTGTGCAAGGCTTTATTCAAGTGAAGAGCTGTTGTCCCATTAGTGGAACAGAGAAAAACAAAACATACACAAGACTGTCTCAGCTACAGAAGCACTGTTGCAAATTACTGCTCTGAGGAGAAGGTAGCAGACTGTTTGAAAATGAGCAGTAGTACCATAGTAGCACATCTACCTTTTCAAAATATTGTTACTTTGAGCAGGTTTTTTCCTGTTATACTCCTTTCTGTCATATCTAGCCACCAACTGGAATTCTATGGGAAAAAGCAGCAGCTTTTATTTTTCCCCAATGTAAACTAGGATCACACTGTGGTAATCCTTTAAGTTGTAGCACTACACTGTTTCTAGAGAGAAAATGAGAATTTTTATTTTTCAGTTTGAGAGAACACTAATAGATCTGGCAAGTGGACCTTATGGCTTCATTTCTCAAAGGCTGCAGTCACATCATTGTGTAGTTTATAGTGCAAAAACAAGAGGAATGTTAATTTTTGGGCTGCTAAAGAAAGCTCTGGGTAAAGAGGGCAATCTGCATTGCTGTTTTAGAGAGTTGTTTGATTGGGGTTTTTATTGTTTAGAGAAACCTAGGCAATGATTTGGGCTAGTTGAGTGGAAAATCAAATAGGAGCCTTTCTGTAGAATAGCACAAACTTACAAATGCAGGTATCCTCCTTCAACATCTCAACTCCAGTTGGAAAGGGTAGAAAAATGTCAAACTTACCTGCTTTTGCAGTTGGTCCAGAGTGATTCATGTCACACAATAAAGCTTACACAAACCTTGTAAGAAGTAGTTATGTTGAAGCAATGTGAGGAAGCTTTTTATCTTGGCCATCCTGCCCTCACCTGCTTCCTTTTACAAGGGTCAAATTGTTAACACCTGTCCATTTGCCTACTGGAAATTCCTGCTCATTAGGATTGGGAGGGACATCTGGACGTAGTTGTCAACCTGCTTGCACCCTTCAATTCCATAGCTTGTTAATAAATTATAGTTATTCTTACACCCCATCCTACATTTATTTCCAGCACTGCAAGTGGAAGAGGAAAGAGAAATCAGATCCATAAACCCAGCAGAGCCAAGCAGAAGGTGTTTCTGTAACCACAGCAGCAGGACCAAGGTCAAAGCAGTCCTGCTGGAATGTGGTAGGATCCAGCACAGCAGCTCCACAACCGTTGTGTAAACACCTTCCTTTAGCATGACATCAGACCAGGGATAAACTTGAGAGTAGTTTTTTTCTCTTCAGGATATAGGACCAGTTCTTCCATTGCCAGTTTTATAATGGGATACAGGCCCCTCTGAGTTCAAAACAGATTTGCTAACAATGGTTGGAAGCTGTGTGGCTGAGTGGAACTGAGCATTTCTTGCAGTAAGCCAGCAGACTAGACAAGATGTACAAGCTCATCCATCATAATGGGCATTAAGCACCCAAATACTTCTGCTGCAGCTTCATCACTTGCTGCTAGGAAACAGCACCACTAATTTCTCCAAACTGCTTGTTGAAAAATAAGCTACCATGAAAATGGGAGAGATTCCTTGGTCCTTCCACAATCAACTAATGGGCACAAACACTCACAGGGTGGCATAAATGAGCAAATATTTCCTTGTCAAGCTGGCAGGAAAAGATGGAAAATGAGGAATTCCTTGCCCATGGCTGACTGCAGAACACCTGGTTTTCTCACCCAAAGCTGTGCTTAAAACTGATTTTTCTCTGCTGTGGTTTCTGTTGTTTTCGTTGGGAAGTTTGTTGCATCAGAGAAAGGTGGCCTGATGTGTATATTTCGATGTAAGAGCAAGAAAGGCATTTTGACCTTCTCAACAGAGGATCATGTTTTCTTCTTGCTAATTTCTGTGGCCTGTTGCTTTCCTAATTTTATTCACAGTCCAGCCTGACTTCTTCAGACTCCCTTCAGCTTCACTGGAAGTTAATTGAGAATGGAAATAATTTAATTGCTCAGTCAAACAGAACTGACTGTCCTCAAATGTGCTTAAGTGATTTGAGTAAGATCATACTCCACTAGTTTAAAACATGTAAGAATAACCCTTGAAAACAGACTCAAATTCTCATATGTAGAAACTAATAAATGAAACCAGTTCCCCTGCCTGTTGAAGTGCTTCCTTAGCCCTTCTGTCTCTGGCTATCCTGTTTCCTCTTACCCTGTTTTTTCAGACCTGCCCATGCAGTTTTCAGAAGCAGCTGTATCAATACTAATTTATTGAAAAATTGTTTTGCAAAGAGCTAGCTCAGGTGTTTTTTTTGTCCATGACACAGCTAATCTGTAATGGGATGAGCTGCCAGGAATAACCAAGGAGATGGCTCTATCTGTGCTGATCCTGTTTGTTCATTCCCATGGGAAATTAGTTTATCTTTCTGGCATATGTCATTTGTAGGAGTCCATAGAAAAAGGCCATAAAATAGATGATTTTCCAATAGAAAAACACTTCCACTTCTGAGATTATTTATCCTCAGGGCAGAAGAAATAGGAAATGCTGACAATGCTCTGAGGATTCAATGAAGGTGAGGAAGAAGAATATAACAAAAAATATTTGTTGTGAAGAATCGAGGAATTGTATTATGGTTTTTTAAAAACACAGCATATTAGCATATGAAATCAGTTTTAGAAAAGCCAAATGTCTACATGCAGTGATCTAACTGCTAGGGATTGCTTAAGAACAGCTGCCGCCCAAACGAGTGTTTTCTATACAAATCATTCTCTTCTGGGGTATAAGAGCTGCCAAGATTGTGGTAGAAAATTGAACTTACTGTAACAGTGCAGGGAATAAGTCCACTTGGAGGACAAAGAACCTGACCTGTGTTTTGGAACTTGTGTTTTAGGTGGATGTTAATATAAGTGTCACATAAGTATCAGTACCTGATGTGTGCTTACTTCAAACTCAACATGCAGCACAGCAGCCCTGAACTGTGTAACTGAGAGTCTCACCAGTTAGTGCTTCTAGCCTTTCACATTACACAGCTTGTCTGGGAGGAGGGACCATAAAATTCATGTCTTGTAGTAATGACAAAAAGATTTACTTCCATGAATGTTGCAGTGCTGGTTATACAGTAGTGTTTCTCACTGAGCATATGCAAATACAATTGCTTGCTTCCAGCAACATCCTTAGTCTGTGATGGTGGTTTACATTAGTGGTTTACAAATACTAGTATAGACTTAACAGCTGTACAGCAACAATGTGACTTTGATATCTTTAACTATGGCTGTGCTGCTGCCATTAACTGGTGTAAGCTGCGGACAAAAAAAAAAAAGGCAAAGATCTTTTGTAGTTTATTCACCCAAGAGGCAAAGCCTCTAGGGCATGGGACAGCAGAAAATATCAGACCAGCTGTGAGATGTAACACAATTCAAATATTTTGCATTCTGCCAGGTAAACTGGTCCTAAAAACACACAGCTGCTCATAACTTCTTATCCCTAATGGTCTTTTTACACATCTGTGGTAAGTGCCTGCCTATAAAAGAGAACATGTACTTTCTGAGGAACAGCTTCGGAAGGATTTTGTTCTGTACACACCACCTTTGCTGCATTAACAGCCTTCAGTTCTTCAGTACAGACTCTTGTAAGGTAGTATTAAAGAAGTCCAATTATGAAGCGTGGACGGGAGTGGGAGATCTGAGCCTAAAAGCATGAGAATTGGAATCAGTACAGGTTTCTTAGTTGTAATGATTACTTTTACCACAGGTACAGCTTTGTCCATGAACCCTCAGTGATGTGATGTTTGTTTTTTTTTTGAAGGCTCACCAGCAGAGCAGAAAAGCAGATCGCTTGTTGGCAGCAGGGAAATATGAAGAAGCAATTTCTTGTCACAAGAAAGCTGCTGGTGAGTAGGTTATTTCTCACATTCCAGCTGTTAAAATCAGTTCCTAGATTTGCATGCTCTGTGCACCAAGCCTGTCTGAGCTCAAGAAGCATTTGGACAATGCACTCAGGTATGTGGTGTGACTCCTTGGGTGTCCTGCCTAGGGCCAGGAGTTGGACCAAATGATCCTGATGGGTCCCTTCCAACTCAGAATATTCTGTGATTCTATGATTCTATGTAAGTAGAATATCTAGTTACGTGCAAAATTTTTATTTTTAAAATGTGAGTTTGTTTTTCAGTCCAGATCAAGAGCCCTTTTGGAAGCTTTTTTTTCTCATATGAGCAGCTCAAGTCAGACATTTCCATAGTTGTTTTGATTGGGGATGGTTATCACTGCGAACGCAGTTCTTGACTGAAGATGAAGCCAACACCTTGTGTCATGCACAGACTAAAGCTGGGTGCCTGCTGTAAGCCAGTTTCACTTTGTATTTTCTTCACTGCTTTCATAGCTGAGGTCACCTGCTTCCCCTGCTAATAAAGGAAATACTTAGACAAATGTTCGCTTACAAAAGTTTACTTCCCTTTCCTGATGTCTGAATCAAGCAGCTGAAAACAGGTGATGAGCTCAGCTTCCCCAGAGCTCGAGCACAACAGCAGATTGACACCCTGTCCTGTGTGAGACCTTGTGCATTTGCCTGTCCATTTAAATAGTCCTGCCTAATTATCTGTGTTGGAGTCCCTCAGCTCTCTGAGAGTGCAGCAGCTACTTGACAGAAGAAGAAAGAGGAGCTCTTAATTGGTGCAACAAGTAGGACATTTTCAGTGACAGGGCTTTGAGGAGACAAAGTAAGTGGCTACTCTGAACATCATAACCTAGATACCAGGCCTTCTCACTTTCCATTCATAAATACTAGAAGTTAAAGTGAGAAACTGATAGTTTCTTTGGTTTTTATGAATACTCAGAGTGATCAGGGTTAACACATTCTAATGTGCAGACTTTTGGTTTTCTTTCCATTCATATACCAAGACAAAACGCAGAAAGGCACTGAATGTTTCTTGCATTTCTTTGTCTGATGATTCTATGCCATTATCTTGCATCATTCCAAATTTGGTTAAGAATTTCTTACACCTTGTCATTTTCAGCACTAGCAAGATATGCTCAAAGTGCTTCTCTGACTCTTAAGCGAGCACATTTTCTGGTTTGGAGGAGAACTTGGGAAAAAAAGTGAGGAACTAAGGACCATAATTTTTCATTATGAATACAATTTAAAAGCATGACTTCATAATACTGGTGTGCCATGGGCAAGAGGATTTTACTTATCATATTTTGTCATAAAGTGCTTGTATGCTAAAGGTCTGGTCCTTAGCTGTGTTCCTTCCTTTCATGGGAAAGCTATTCTTCTGGGACCTTCTGGAAATGGCTGTTGTCCTTCTCTGTAAAACAAATTTGAGCAACCCAAGCCAACAGGATACCATGAAAGGGGTGTAGTGTGCATTGCAAGACCTTACAGCAATTTTTCCTGACTTTTGAAAACCGGTAGGTGTTTCCAACCACCGTAACTCTGTAAATGCTTTGCCTCTAGACTGCTGCCTTTATGTGGGGGTTCAGCACACAGAAGGCCTGGAGCCTTTCCTTAGGTTTTATGGGAATGCTGAGGTTGTGCAGGCCGTGCTGACGCTGACCCGTTCTCTCTCCACAGCGTACCTCACGGACGCCATGAAGCTGACCCGGTCGGAGCAGGTGAGACCCGAGTGCAGCAGCTGCCAGAACCAGCCACAGCTCCTGTGTGTCCCACTGTGCCCTCGCTGATCACACCCCCCTTGGGTGTTACCCTCTCCAAAATTTTCTGAGCCCTTGGGAACTGCACCGGGAGTGTCACAAGTGTGGTAACACCGGTCTTTCTAGAGAGTTTTTCCAAGTTTATGTGGAGCAGGGACGAGAGAAATGCTAAGCCATCCAAGGGGTCTCCAGTCTTTCTAGTCAGGCATCTTCAGGGAGGTGATAAAACTAGTTTCATGTTTAGCTTTTGCTGAGACACAAAGCTGAGTGTCTCATCTACAGTCTGTAATTTTGGGTTTATTCATCCTGACTGGGGGATCTCTAGAACAACAGCCCCGACACCTTTCCTTAATCATCGCACAGATCTGCCTGTGAATGTAGCAGTACAGTCTGCTCAGCACTGTTACAGCAGTAGGGTTTGAATTTAGCCAATATTATGAAAGCAAATAACCCTTGGAGATCAGGCCTCTGTCTTTGCTCCAAAGGGTCATTCTTTTGGAAAATGGTCTGTCACCCAGGTGGTTCCTGTGAGTTATTGTCCACCATGCCACCCCCTTCATTAAATATGGCTGCATCATTTGGGACTGTATCTGGCCTTGGAGCAATTTGCTGCTTAGTTTTGGGTGTTATTGATATGTCTACACAGATACCATCACAGAAGCATACAAAAAGTTTGCATGGTTTAGCCAAAGCGTGGCTGTGCATGCCAGGAGAATCCCTTCCTTCCTGGTGCTGTTCATAGGTCGGTTAAACTCCTGGTGCCCCTGCTCAGAGGAGTTGTAGCCTGGTCAGTGACTTACAAACAAAAAGACCAGGTTTTTTGCTGAATTTGGGTGACATATCTGAATCTGTTGCATTGTACAAGCAGAGGGCAGTTCTTGCTCTCCCCCCTTCAGCCGTGCTGTGATACTGTTCATGTAAATATTTACACACATGTAACTTTACCTGGATGAATATTCAGGTGGGATCGGGATCACCCACTAAATTGTTTAATCTTGTTCTTACCCAGGCTCAGCTGTCACTGGAATTACAAAGGGATAGTCACATGAAACAGTTACTGCTCATCCAGGAGAGGTGGAAAAGAGCAAAGAGGGAGGAAAAGCTGAAGGCCCAGCAGAATGCTGACAAGGAAACAGCCACACACCTTCAGACTTCTTATAAGCCATCTGCTGAAGACTCTGATGATCAAAACATACTGGTTCCTGTTACTCAGAAATACAGCCCTTCCACAGAGAAACATTCGCTGGATATTCAGGGTGTCTTTGACAGGGACCCGGATACACTGTTGTTTCTGCTTCAGAAAAAAAAGGAGCCGGTGGAAGCATGTATTGGGAGTAAAGCTCCAAAAGATGACAAAACAATAATAGAAGAGCAGGCAACCAAAATTACAGATTTGAAACGGCACATAGAATTTCTTGTCGCTGAAAATGAGAGATTAAGGAGAGAGAATAAGCAGCTAAAAGCAGAAAGAGCTAGACTCCAGAAACCTCCAGTAGACAAGGAGCTGGATGTAGATGCTGATTTTGTAGAGAAGTCAGAGTTGTGGGGTCTGCAGCAACACTCAGAAAGTACTTCTTCAGCTGCAACTTGGCAGAAGTTCGCAACTACTGCTGGGAAGGCAAAGGACATTCCAATACCCAACCTTCCCCCCCTGGACATCCCATCCCCTGAACTCCCACTGCTGGAACTCTCCGAAGATATACTGAAAGGACTGATGAATAGTTAAAACCCAGGAAAAGTGCTCAGTATAGTTACCCATACTTAAGAAAAGGGAAAGCCACCAGGACAGTGGTGATCTGAGGGCAGAAACATCTACCACAATCGTACTGTTGGAGAAAAGGCATTAAGCAACTCTGTTACTGTGAAATACACATCATATCTGATCTACTTCATGAGAGTTAAAGGTACCATAGTTGGTATAAGATGGTGAGCTCTTTAGTCTTTCTCCCAACGTTTCAAACCAAACGACTGCCTGGAGAATGTTTCAAGTAACACAATCCTTCAGGGTTTTTAAGTATGCTATATGTAATAGTTATCTATAATGCCATAAATGATGGTGCAGAACCTAACTGTTATGGTTACCAGTCGGCTGCCACTTCATGTTGAAAAATGCTTTCTAGCATGAATTTAAACTGTGCATTTCATTATGCATAACTTTGTTAATTCAGATACAGTGCAATTTATACACCTCCTAGATGGATTTATGTGCCACACTCAGTACTCCTGACCATGTTAACCTCAAGTCAGGAGAGATTTTAATTTCCATTCTATGAAGGAACCTACTTATTAGTTCTGTTGATGAGGTTTTTTTGGGGGGGTTATCTGTTTACATAACTAATCAGGGTGCATTGAATCTAGCTATTGGTTTCTGTATAAAGTGACATGGTTTAAAAAAAGAAAAACATATACTTAAGGAAAAATACCCTTTTTGTTTTCAGTGATGCATGAATGGAAGTAATTCTAGCTGGCAGTCTTTGATTGAAACAGAAATTGTTTACAGCTTAACCTGATTCAAAAAGGATAGGAAAATAAAAACCAAGGTGTTTTGACACTGAACGTGTGTTAAATCTCTACAGATGTTGCAGAGTATAAAAACCAAATTAGTATTTGTACTAACAGCGTTAGTACACACGTACAGCTGGGCTTCTGTGTTCATCATCCAGCACATTGGAGGAAGCTGGAATGAATTCAGAGGACCCAGCCCATCCATGAAGTGACCTGGCTGACAGCTGGGTTAGAATCATAGAATCGACTGGGTTGGAAGAGACCTCCGAGATCATCAAGTCCAACCCTTGATCCAACCCTGCTGTGGTTCCCAGACCATGGCACTGAGTCCACATCCAGTCTCACCTTAAACACCTCCAGGGACAGTGAATCCACCACCTCCCCGGGCAGCCCATTCCAATGTCTGATTACTCTCTCTGTAAAAAATTACTTCTCAATATCCAACCTACGGCTCCCCTGGCACAGCTTAAGACCATGCCCTCTTGTCCTACTGCTGGTTGCCTGGGAGAAGAGACTGCCGCCCAGCTGGCTACAACCTCCTGTCAGGTGGCTGTAGAGTGAGGAGGTCTCCCCTGTGCCTCCTCTTCTCCAGGACGAACAACCCCAGCTCCCTTAGCCTCTCATGGGGTTCTTACACTGGAGCGTCCCAGGGGCAGCTCTGTGGTCCTGCCTGGGACAGGCCCCCTGGAGCCGCAGGAAGGGGCTGTGAGCGGGCACACCCACTGCGGGGCTGGGCCGGCTCTGGCAGGGCCTCCTCCTCACCCGCCCCTTTCCAGCGGGCTCGGCCTCTGCCCTGGTACCCGAACGAACGGGGCTTTCCTCAGGGTGTTCCCGTGGGTAGTGGAGGCCTTAGTTAACCTCAGCTGTTACTGAAAAATGTTCACTGTTGCAAGCTACCTCATTTTAAGTAATTCTTGTGCTGTTAAAAGGTGAGCTTGCTTTCTAAAGGTGCATTTTTCTTCCAGAATAGGCTTGGAAGTGCAGCAAGAACACCTTACTGCTGTGCAAATTGTCCCCTGGCCTCTGTATACCTGGTGTCTTCTGTGCTTGAAGGAGACTAGGGTCTGAAGGCTAGAAATGTCTATGGAAACAGAGGTAAGACAAGGTTATTAGAGGAGGTCCCTCGTGCTGAATTGTAGCTGGAATCTAATCTTGCTGGGTGAAAAAAAAAGTTGTTTTTCAGTTGGTGCAGTTTAGCAAATGGCCCCACAGACCAGCTGTGATGAGGTGACCTGTTCCAGGGCAGCCCCAGCTTGCTGCTCCCACCAAAGGGCAAGTCACAGTCTCTGCTGACACCTGCCTGGCTGGCTGTTCAGGTGACAAGGCAGAACAGCACAGTAAGCAAAGCAAAGAAAGGCATGTGCTACAAGATGGAAATAAAGTGATTTAAGCAGCTACCAGGGCTGGTAGCTCAAAGCTGCAGACATTTCAGTGATCTCTGCAAACAGCAGCTATAGGAGAAGGAAGCAACTTTTAGCCTGGCTACCTCTGCTAAAGAGTCAGGGTTCCTCAGAGGTGGGAGCATGGGACTTGCCAGCTCTGCCTTTTTCTAAGACTAAACTGTCCCTTCATGTATAGCTCCATAAACAAAACACCAGACCTGAAGGAAGCTGTGGGAAGGGTAGCCAAGTGGGGGCAAAACTCCACGCTGCCACTTTGGGAAAGTGGTGGTAAAACTTTTCTCTCTCCTGCAGTGCAAATGTTTGTTTGTTCTTGCAGTCTGCCTGCTCAACACAGGACTGCTGCTGAATGCTAACTCCGAGCAGTAAGGCTGAGCACGAGAGTGTTCCACTCCCATGAGTGATGCCGAATTTTTCCCAGTAAGGAATTCTTCAGTCTGAATCCACACCTAAGCAATTACTCAGTGCATGGGAAGAAAGGTAGGTTGTACAGAGAATACTCACCACTAGAGGACAGGTTTTACAGATACATGGCAATAAACCTAAGGAAAGCCGTCTCCTGTGGCTGTCAGCAATTATTTTAAGTCCGAACAATTTAGGACTGGTTTAGGCGGTTACTGCCTTCCGGCCGCGGCCCCGCGGCGCTCGGCCCGGGGCCCGCTCCCTGCGCTCTCCGCAATCCTTGGCAGCCCCCGGCCGGGCCCTGCCGAGCCGCGGGGATCCTCCTCCCTCCGCCGTGCCCGTGTCCTGACACCGCCGTGCCGACGGGCTCACTCCCGGGCCGGAGAGAGCCAGGATGATGTGCGGTGCGGGAAATGCTGTGCAGGAGGTGACCGGTTGCAGCAGCAGCAACAACTAAGTGGTAGGTAAGTCACTGGCGGTCACACAGTGTGGCACCAAAGCCTGGCACAGTTCATGGAAAGATTCCCATGGGCAGGGAGTCTGGGCTGCACTGTTTTACACGGGACAGAATTAAACACTCCTGTGGTCTGTCGTTTCAGTGTCTCACCAATTTTAAATACATGTCCAGACACTGACTTCTATTCATAGACTTCATTTTGACCACAGAAACCATCCTTGTCTTGGAACCCAGAAATACTGGCCCTGTTGAATACAGCCAACATACGCTGTGCTGAAAGAAACTGTAATTACCCAATCTCTGGCTGTATCACCACAGAAAGAGAAACCAAAGAAAAGCAACTGGGAAGCAATGTGGAGTCTCTTGAGAATAAAATCTGCAGACTGCACCACCAATTGCTACTTAGAATGATGGCTAAAACCAAAATACAGAAGTGTTGGGTTTTATATTTTCATTTTATATAAAGGGGAAAAAGGATCTTGTGACTGCTTCCTCTGAGAGCATTTCCATGTTCAGGAACTCCAGCCTAGAACTCCTATGCCTGTCAACAGCAGCTCTTTGGCCATCTGCAATTCGTGTTGACCTGCCTTCACTGGCATGGCCTGCACCTCATCTAGGCTCCCCTTTCTCACAAAAGGTTGGACCAGATGACCTTTCAGGACCTCTCCAACCTGGGCTGCTTTACAGTTCTATAAAAGCAGGCTCGAGAGCAAAATAGATGGAGAAAAGCAAGTACAGCCACCATGTTTCCTGTACTGAATTGGACTAAAAATAGAGCAGAAAACAAAATCAAACTGTTCCAAAGCAATTGGAGCAGTGGTGTGGCTGCCACAAGTTCAGGTGTAGGGTGGACATTATTTGCCAGGCTTTCCTGCCCGAGGATGTGGAGTTCAACTGTATAAAAAGCTCATTGCTCCCTCAGGACTCAGCTATGGCCATCTTTTCCTGCACCTCCTTTCTCTCCCATGTTTGTTTTCCCACAAGTAACCTCAGCTTAACCAGGCTTTTTGTCTTGTAATCATTTGAAGTGTTCCCTCAGGCCCATTTGCTGCAAGAGTTCAGATATTATTGAGATCAAACAATATGAAATCCTTAGAGCTGTGAAAATACAGGATTTCCTGCCCCAGAGCTACTAAACCCTACTCTTTAATTTCACTAAGGAAGCACAGAGCTATGGTAAAACCACGTGCCCAGGGACTAGAAAAAGAAACAGGCATCTGGGTCAACAATATATTGTCTTGGTATGGTTGGAAGATACCAGAAATGTTCACTTTGAAACGTAACAACAAAAATCCTTCAGTCTACCACATACCTTTAGAAGGGCCCATGTTTAGAATGCAACTATTTGCACACAACTCATCAGGTAAACGATGTCTTGACTGTGCTGTGAGGCAAGATTTTCCTACCAGCTATATATAGATGGTAACTTCCTTTTCAAAACCCATGAGAACAAATGAAAAAAGTAGAGAGGTACAGAAGTCTGTGTGTGCTGCTAATGCTACAGGGCATGTGCTCCTTGGGGAGCTTCCTGGGCACCCTGCTGAGACGGGAAGAAAGGAACATCGTGGTGGATCCCCCAGGGCACTGCTGGGGCACACACCCCATGGGAACACAAAAGCAGGGAAGGAGAAGCTCCAGCCAACAAAGCACAAGTCAAAAGGTGGAAAGCAGGAGCGCAGGGCAGAGCTGACATTGTTTGGGGCAGAGCTGGGGGTCAGCAGGGGAAAGCACAGCAAAGCCTCAGTGCAGGATCTCAACAGGGAGAGGCAGCTCATCCAGCGCAGATGTGGGGGAGAGCACAAACATCCTGCTCAAGAAAGCAGCAGAACGGGCCATGGTGGCTGTGGAAGGAGGAAGGAAGGGAAATTCCCAGTTCCAGGCACAAGGCAGGGAAGGCTGTCAGCTGGGAGAGCAGCAGAGGGGTTGACAGGATGTCACGGGAGAGGGTACAAACAGAATTACCACCTACTGAAAAGATCAGGGAGCATGAGAACACAGAGCTGATCAGATGGGGGTTCTGCTCACACACACAGATCTGAGCAACTTATGTGAACCTGGGGGAGCAGACTAAATAGATCTGCTAGTCAGACTGTTAAACAAACCCCTACATCTGACCTTTGTATCGGGGACCACTTCCCTGCCAGTAATTCCAGCAATTTCTGTTTCTGCTAAACCATACACACAGCAACCATCTGTGCTGAAACACCTCAGGTCATCACAGCCCCACTTCGTTCTTTGCTAATTGCTTACTCTTCATTAGTTACCTCTGCAGTTCAATAGGAAGAACATTACTATGGTTGTTTACTGTAAGGCAGTGCTGAGGACAGAGGTGATGGTGAGGAGCTGGGAAGGAGGGGGGGCGAGGAGCAGGGCTCACAGTTTTGATGAGTTTGAGATGTGATCTCTCAAAGGACAGGAAAGAGTGAGTTTCATGGAGAGCAAAGCAGATGAAGACAGAGGTTGGTCTCAATAGAAAGGTGACAAAAGATGACATGGTACTTCTTATCCCTGCTCTAGGAGCTGACAGCATTCCTACACTCAAACAGCTTCAGCTGATCTCACTGAATACTTTTGGCTGTATTGAAATAGTTGAGACTGTAGATCAGAAACCCCCCTGAAAAGTCTTTCTGAAAGGAAGACGGGAAAAACATGCCTCACAGAACATGGAAATGGTCAAGAGGGAAAAAACTAACCTGAAAAGAAAACCCCTCCCCATAAACCCCTCAGGTCTCAGACATCAGCCATGAACACCTCAGGTCACAACCATAAGCATGACCCAGCCTGATTTCCTGCTCCCATTTCCTGCAGGGGAGCTCCACTTCATTGTGACCGAGCCAGGAATCTTAAGGCACTGAATAAGCAGAATTTGGTACACTAAGGACTCAAAAAAACCTAAAATCTTTTTGCTTCTTTTATTAGTATCTGGAGAAGCTACTGACTTTAACAACTTGCGGTCTGCCAAGCCGTGCAGCAGGTGACTTGCAGGGATTTTTCAAGCTGACAGCAATACACACTTTACAGTGCTCCCTGTCACACTCAACTTGTGCCACGTTGTCCTTGGTCACTGCTTTTGGCTTCTTGCCCTCCCATTAATTACTGGGAAAAATGGTCATTGTGGTGGGCAGTTTGTGAGGACGTGTCACCCACAAGTGCAGCAATTCCCAAAGCAATTTGCAAAATGAATCAGGTCATGTTCTTCTGCATCACAAATCCACACCAACCACAAAATTTTAAAACTACACAAGTGGAGAGTTAAACTCTACAGTGACACCCTATTTATGCAGTTCAAAGTCACTTATCATTTCTCTTTGCTACAAAAGCAGCCAAGATTACTTACCCAGTGACAGTGCTTGCACACCATGCAACACTGCAGCTCGAGCCTGGTAGTTTTGCCTCTCCAAAATCACATTTTTAGTCCTAAAATCCTGTCAATCTCTCAGGCTCTTCTCTGGGAACATTCTTGCTGCTTCACCACCTGTTTCACCCACACGTTTTTTGCAGATTAAAAAGAAAAGTGTGTCCTTTGTCGTACGCTTAAGGATTGATCAGCAAAGGTGGCAGGAAAAAGGTCACAAAGGAAGAAGTTAAAATATTAACACTTGGAAATACAAATTAGCCCCAGTTCAGCGACTCCTCTGGTTCCCCCTGAGGAGGTAAAAACTCCTCCAGGCTGACTGGGAGGTGCAGGGATCCCCCGATCCCCCCCCTGCAGGCAGTGAGGGATGGCAGAGGCAGCAGTCAATGCCCCACAGGCCCGAAAGGATGGTGCCAAAGCTCAGGGCTGGAGGCACAGGTGCCATCAGCTGTCAGGCACTGCCTGGAGCACAGGAAGCCATGGCTTTGGCCAGGACAGGCATGGCAATGTGACACTTTGTGAGAGTAACCCAGGGGAAACCACTGCAGACACAGCAGCACAAGGAGAGCACAGTGATGGCCCAGGCCCAACAACTGGTCTCGGTGCAGGAAAACAAACAAGGGGGGTGTGACACTCTGCAGCAGGAATGGTAACTTCAGCAGCCTCCGGACATTTCACAAACACTACAAGTACCTCACCAAAACTCAATCTGGGAGGAAAACACTTAAACTTGATTAAAAAAATCACTCATTTACATATCTTGAACTTGAAAAATAAAGACTGTGCGGTTAGAGTTCACTTGTCATTAAGCAAATGTATACTGGCAGGTCCTGCATCTCCAGCCAGTGCTCCAGTGCTGTAGGGAAGAAGAGAGGAGATGCTGGATGGAACTGAGTTCAAAGTTAAGAATCAACTGCCAAGCACAGCAACAGTAACCCCATTTGACATAAATTCCAAGTTTTCAAGACAACTAAAGACTTCTGGAATGAGAAATTACTTTTGTGTTTCACTGTTTTTAAGGGTAATTTTATATGGCATTTGGGGTTTTTTGGTTACCCAAACCCCAGTGAGATGTCAGACTGGGAGCAGGACCCAAGCGCATTACTGTACCCAGGCTAATTATCATCCCCTTTCAGACACATGGCCAATGGCTGTGCTCAGCATCTGATATCCATCCAAACGTTTCAACAGTTTTAATAACTTAAATCAAAGTACACTTTAACTTTTTAAACTCACTCCAAGAGCGAGAATTCCGCTCAACTAATACTTATCATTATTAAATAAAAACAGATACAAATATATTTTTTAAACATTATTTTGCAGTATTACTTGAACTGTAAAAAGCCTCGTTGCTATAAAATAATTATTCCGCAGAAACGCCTTTTCCCCCTTTCCGCAAAGCAGGAGCGGATTCCGGCCCGCAGAGGGCAGCAGTCCCGGCTCCGGCCCGCAGAGGGCAGCACCGGAGCTGCACTGGCACAAAAACCGACAGCACCATGTCTGATAAAGTCATTTTAATGGAAAATGTAAAACCCCTTTCAACTTCAATGTACAAAGCATGTGTAACACTTGCACTTTTAACAAATTAAAGCAAGCCAATGTTTTAAAAAAATACATCATTGAATGTATATATGTATATATTTACATAGCATATTAAGTTTAATATTTAAACTTTAAAAGTTCACATAAATTTTACCAAAATGAAACAATTTTTAAATAAATTACACCTTTTGAAAACGTTTAATTGTACACTGAATAGCTTCAATAAAATACTGAAGTGTCTGTATTTAATATCTACTTTATATACTTTATATTTTACAAAGTTTACAATTATTTGGCAGTAATTTTCAGATTATGACATGACTGCTGTGCGGACTCAGCAAGATCCCAAATGCAGGCAATAGCTGGTGTTTGTGTCCTACTCTCACAGTAACTGTCTCAATGTAGTGAAAAATATCTGAATTATTTTAGCAAACTGTACAAGTCACATTTACATTTGATCAACAATATAGCATAGAATTTTGTGGGTTTTTTCCAAAAATAAATACATCATCTTAAATCTTTGACATTTCACAAACTTCATGTACATTATAATACAGACAGCAGAACGCTGCTCAACTGTTTGCAAGTGGAACACAGAATCACAGTGGCTGTGATATGAAGCTCTACCGTCGCAGTGTCATTAACAAGTAAATACGATGACTATTTTTTCTTGGCACTGATGGTTTGTGAAGCTTAAATTAGTGTGCATACCATTCACAGACCAGGGGAAACGACCTCCCTCTGATGGTAACTCCAAAAAGCAGAATGCGCTCAGTTTTCATCCATATCTTCCATTTCACCTTCGTGGATCTTCAAAGCTCTCACCATTTCTTTAACTGCGTGGTACAAGATATTTTTAACCTGCAAGAACATCAGACAGATTTTAGTAAGGTCTGTGATTGAGGAACTCTGCAAAGTTTAGGACTGAGTGCTAAGCACAGTGGATGAAAAAAAAGGAAGGATGCACCAAGCCCGTGCAAAAGGGAACAGCTTTTTACACATTTTAAAATGTCATGTGAAATAAATAAAACCAGCAACTCAAGGGAGAGTCGTTTAGAGCCCTGGCATTGAAGCTGCTGCTCATTGTTATTCTGTGTGAATAGCAGTGAGGAAGTAGCTCCACGCACTGCTCGGCATTTCAATGAGCCCCAGCACGGCCTGCCTTCCCAGCCCTGCCTTCCCAGCTGCTTCCAGAGTGGCCTCCAACTTCCTACCTGCAGTTTATCATCGTAATTGATTTCTTCCTTCGATAGCCTCAGCTCCTGCGTTAAGTGAAATGACTGTACAAGGTGTTCTGGAGACACAAAGTCTTCAGTTACTTGAACACAGCTGTGAAAATTTTGCACCTATCCAAAATAACAAGAAGAGACTGATAATTAGTATTTGGGGTTATTCTTTGGCAGAAAGACCAGAGAAAAGAGTGGGCCTTGACATCCCTTAACCACAGCCTTATCAGACTAAAGGGTAGCTTCACAGGTACAGAACAATTAAGTGTATTTGACTTATCTAAGAGCTTCTGGTAAAAGGCACACTTTGAACATTCTGATGTGTTATTCCACCCTTTCACCAGCTGCTGCACAGCCTTTCCAGACACGGCGCAGGCGCTGGATCTGCAGACCCACCCGGCCAAAGCCCTGCCCTGTAGGACTCAGCTCCTCTGGGAGCTTCCACACTCATGGAGAAGTAATGCTGGTGGGAACACTCAAAAGAAAAAAAAAATCATGAACAAAGAAAGGGGTAGATTGAGAAGGGAGGGGAAAAAAGCACTTTCCTCTTATTGTGTGAGGTAACTGCTGAAGAACAGACACCATCTCCTGCCACCCAGGTCCTACCTGGAGGACAGGGAGAGGGAAAACAGTTCCTGGTTGTGACCCGACTATCAACTCCTGCTCGTTCCCTTCAGACACATTCAGTATCGGATTTTCACCCCTAAACCCTTACAATTTACACTGTAATTTGTAATTCAGCATGTCAAAACCCTCACTTCCGAACTCCAACAGCTCCTCAGAGTCGTGCAATTCTGTGGAATTCCCAAAGCCTGCGGCTGGAGAGGCAGCTCCGCTGACATCCCAGCAACACCGAGTCCCACCCTGCTCAGGGCTGACAGAGATCTGTACAGTTTAAGGTCGAACTTAGCAAAATCTAGAGGTTTTAAATGCATACTCTAAAATTTCCATTATGGTACCTGACATTCAAAGAAACCCCTGGGGCCTGCACAGTTGAGGACACAGGACTTCATTTAAAAATTATTCTCTTCTTCAAAACCACTGCCCAAGCGTGGGCAGCTCAGCCCTCTACAGCTGAACTCCCAGTGGTAACTCCACCTCAGCACTTGTGTTGCACGAAGGGTTTCTGCAGCCCCATCATCAAGGACAAAGCAGTGCTGGTCCCTCCTGAGAGTGAATCACAACAGAAGTCATTCCAGATTCGAGGAGGGTTTGTTGATGCCACAGTTTTGTTGATGCCACAGTTTGCAAGTAGCAGAAAGCCAGGAGCAAGGCAGCAGCTGCACAAATGCCATCATGAGGCTCTCCCCGCTCAGGGAATTTCCTAGAGCCTGGGCTGAAATTTCTCTGCCTGGCTCCAGCCCCCTCTCCTCCCTCACAGACTTCTCACCTCTTTCAAGTCTCTACCTGCCCTTGTTTTCCCTGCCAACCCATGCAAATCCCATAGGACTTATTCACTTTCTCCTCACCAAGACAAGGTTTCACCAACTCCCTGTCCCTCCATGGTAGAATAGGGAATGTTTCCCTCAGACCTTTCATTCTGCTATGCCTTAAGCCTCCTTCCCTCCCAGGGCCTGTCTTATCCGCGTGAAAAGCCTGCAGGGAGGACAGATCTTACCATGGGAATACCCCCCTGGCAGCCCACAGGCAGTTCTATTTATAATATTTATAGCACAAGCTGATACAGTGACACACACAAATAAAAACCTTCTGCGAGGATACCCCGGGGTTTGCAGGGTGAGGAGTGCAGCACTCCCACGCCTGTGCCACTTGCAGCTGAACTGACAACAGCTTCACACCCAGCCCACGCACAGCAGAGGTTTTCCAGCAGGGCCAGGAGATGGGTGGAGTGTTGGAAAAGCCTCAGACCTGGGCTGGGACAGGGAAAGGTGACTGGGCAGGGAGGAAAGGGCCACCCACCTGTCCTCACAGCCACAGGATCGGCCATTTCCTTCGAGGCTCAGCTCTGGGAGCTCTGCACTTACCACACCCAGACCTTTATCCCACATCCTTATTGGAACATCGCCAGGATGTCACATTACCTCCAGTATGTAATTTTACAATATATAATCCTGTTGTTAAATCAAGATAATACCACTATAAAACCCAACATTATAATAACCTGTTCCTCTATGAACGAGTTTTGCAGGGAGCCTCAACACCACGTTTCAATCACTGACTCCAGTACCTTTAGCTTTTAATTTATCGTCAAAACATTTTACAAATTTGGAGCCACCAAGTTAAAAGCAGGCAGGGCATCCCTAGAGATGCCTGTGATGCAGCATGACCCACAGAGGAGCAGCAGAAAGAGTGACTCATTCAGGACAGCACAACACTCCTTTTTTAGCTGGGGAAGTTCCAAGGAGAGCTCAGGGCTCCCTGTTCCAAGTCCCACAGAGCGAACAAGGCCCAGACATCAGCAAGGCAGGGACACTGCTGAGCTCCCGACTCACACAGCCGAGAAGGAAGGACACAGCGTGATCCCACAGCACATCCCTCACGCTGCATCCAGGGAAGCATCTGCAGAGGTGACCGGTGCAAGGCTGTATCTATTTCTGGCTTCCTCTCCCGAGAGAGCAATTCCCTCCACAAGAGGCACTGACAAGGCTGCCCTGCCTGTCACAGCTCACAGGAGAGGCTCTGCCTCCCACCCCCATCCCGGGAACAGCCTGACTGCCTACTGCAGTGATCACCAGGGGGATGTGACTGCTGCCTGCAAGGACACGGGGAGAGGAGAAACCTGGGAAGCAACAAGAATGCTTTATGCTACCATAAAATGTTAAGAATAAGTTACTTTAAAAGCTAGACATGAATCCACAGAACCTGGGAGAGGGGAAAAAAAGGATATACAGAAGAAAACACACAAGCTCCTCCATGTTAGAACAGTAAAACTCTAGACCAGCACACCAGAAGCAGTAGTGTGCCAACAATCTTAACTGGCTCCAGGATGGAAGTGTCTGAACTACACCATGCAGTGACCACAGGCACCCAGGCTCCCTAACTCCAGCCCTCAGCCTGATTTCCTCTGCTCCACAACATTACTGATGAGCAAACAAAAATAAAAATGTTAATTTACCACCAAATTTAGTATCAACTCTCACCCAGTTTTAATAATGAAAGACTCATGATGCACATGTAAATCTGAAACACTCAATGTGTAAACTCAACGTGGTATGTATTCTTGTGCAGACTTATTTTTCAGTGTTTAAATGTGCTTTGTATCTCTGAAGTGCTGGTGCTGATCCCTAAGGTCAGTATTTATGCACCTCTATATAGAGAGAGCACTGTGCACACATACATGAAAGAACACGATGCATTTATTTCCTCCTACGTGGCAGATTCACAGGAACTTACAGAAGATGAAAAGGTTCTCAGCTTCACCCACTAAGGTTTAAAAACACCACTTTATTAACTCCTTGGTGCCAGAAGGTAGAACATTACCACTTCAAAAGCAATCTGGAGTTTAAAGGCAAGGAGATAAGAGTGATCTTATTTTTGGTCCTTAAATGTATGAACTGCAGTGAAGCCTGGAACACTACTTCATGTTTTATATTCTGCATCCCTTTATATAATGTCACATGCTATATAAAGCAAATTTCCCAGTACATTTGTTATTTTCTGTGGGTTTCCTTTTCACTCTCATATCTGGGACATCTCTCCCTTGTTTCCAAAGATCAGAGTAAAGTTACAGGAGGATGTAATACATGACTCTGAGAACCCCAGCTGCTTTAGCCCAACAGGAGCCAAGAACAACAGCAATGTCAGACATTCTTTCACCTTTGTGAAGTAACATCAAGCCCTGGAGATAAGGTACAGGGAAAGGTAACCTACAACAACTCCAGATTTGGGTCACCTGGGTTTGTTTGGGGCTCTTTGGGTGTTTTTTTTCTTTGCCAGAAAACAAATCCCAGCAGACTATCCAGAGCTACGTACCACCACATTAAACCCACCCAAAAACCCACTGGAATGATGAGGAGTCTGGTCTGGGTAAGGTACCTGTTGTTTCCAATGCCCCAGAACTGACAGAGCCAGCAGAGAGAGCAGGGACAGAGCAGCTGTCATCACCACAACCCAGGGAGTTTTTCACAGAGGAAGAAGCCCCACTGCCCTGGCCACGGTGACATGGCAAGCCATTGCTTCCTCCCTGCCAGCGGCTGGAAACTGATCTGCACATCAGAAACCAAATAGCATCTTCCCCAGAAAGGCCTAGCCTCGCTTGAACCCACGTGGAGATCAATGATAAATGTTTAATAGCATGATGGTTTACAACCCCAAGTGCAGGGTAGGTGTGCTCCTCATTCCTGGACAGTCAGCTCCCTCGTTAGTGCTGCCTGGCAGCTGGTGACACAGCAAGGAAGAAGGCTCCATTTCCTGCTGAAGTGGGAAAGGTTAATGGAGCGAAGAAAGAAATAAATCTATAACGGCCCCAAAACAATTGTGCTTTCTTCCTCTTTTCACCAAGGAGCAGCAGTTCACAGACTGGGAGGAAAAAAAAAAAGGCCAAACAAAAGGCAGTGCCAGGAGATGACTGAAGCTGACTGACACAAATTCATCCTGTTTCTCCAGAACTGCCCCACTGGCAGTACTTTTCCTTATATAACTAAGGATTAAATCAGCTCAGCTGCTGCAAAGGCAGTATCACTCTTTCTGATGGCAAGAAGGGACAATGATGACTCCAGGTGACTAATGTATCTTTCGTGTAAAAATAAACAGTGTGGCATGGGAAAACAACCAAAAACCTTGTTACAGAAACACCAGAACACCCACTACAATTCTCCTGTGGTTGAAGAGAAAAACAGTGACATCCAGGTGGTTTTTACCTGCTCGAGTTGCTCTCCCTGCCTCTCCTGGGTGAGGTCAACTTTTGGCTTAGAAGAAAAAAATTACTAACCTGACTTTGCCATAACTAACCCCAGTTTGTTTAGAAATCTGCTAAGGAAATGAAAAGTGGAAAACAGTGGTTAATAATAGTCTTTTCATTTGTAATTCTAAAGTAAAAAAAGGAACTAATATTTAAGGTATTCAAGTTGCTATACATTAGCACTGGCTAATCAGTTACCCCACTAGATGTAACTTTATTTTACATTCCTATATACTAACAGCCACTAATAAAATAAAATCTACTTGCGTACAGATGTATCTATGTCTTTGGAAAAAAGTAATTTTACTGCATTTATGCTATTTAATCTTGCGTGTCTTTAAGCTGAGGTACATTACCTGATGAAGTGCTCCTGCTGGTAGAATAATAGCATCTCCAAGGAACTGAATAACCGTACAGGTTTTTACTCCATATTCTTCGAAAAGTCTTTGGCGAAGTTTTCTGTTCACATACCAGCTCTGATCACGTATTGGATCGTGCTCGGGTAAAACTTCTAAGCCTTGCTCCTTTGCTATCTGAAAGTACAGAACAGATCCCAAGTCACTTCCAAAATAACCAAACCTTTTGTTGATAAACTGAAAATATATCTAACTTGCCAGTAATGTTACTGCATTCCCAATATCCAAACAAGAATTCTAGTCAGGGATTCAAAACAACCTCAAAGGAACTGTGAAGTCCCACTGAACTGAAGACATCTGCAGCACTCCCACTCCAAAATGCAGAGCTGTAAATAACTCTGCACAATAATCTACTAATGAGCTAGACACTCTCTGTGTGACTTCTTTCATCCAGAAAATAATATCTGACCTCAGGAGTTCCTGTGCTGTCAATTCCTCAGACATACAACCTTCAGTTTTGACACAGACAAGCACCACCACAACCCCAGCTCAGGAAAAAAGCAGCAGATAAAAACCCAAGGGTCCTACAGTCCTGGGAAACCTGCTCCAGGTGACTCTGCTGGAGCGCAGGGCTGGACAGAGGGCCATCAAGAGGTCCCCTTCGCACCCCAATCACACTGGGATAAGAAGTTATTTTCCTACCATCCCATGAGGGTATTCAGAAAAAATGATGGACATATAAAATACTTCCCGACATCAGTAAACCAAACTGCACACCCATTTCTCATCACGTGAGCCACAGGGGAACAACTATTACTGCTACTGCTACAAAATCAATTCTATTGACTCTGATCCACCTATCATGAAAATCTCATTAAAAATATAGATTTTTACTTATATTGATATTAAATATACTTATTTACGTGATGCAGAGCTTGAAGCTGTTCTTCAGTATTATCCCCCTTCTTCAGTAGGGGGATAATACTGTAACAAGATAGTGAGATTTTATCTCTTATCAGCAAGTAAATGGTCCCAGCGCTTACCCATCAATTAATCTCCCATTCAGTACTTCCAAAATACCACCACTCCAAAATACACTCCAGTACACGACTCATTTTGGATATCAGGGCAAGCCATGGCAGCAAATGATGACCTTCATTACACAGCATCCTAAGTGCTTCTGTTTCAAACCTGCTGCTCAAAGAGTTTCACAATATCCCTTGACTGCTCCGAGACAGGAAACGCTGAATACTCCTCATTGTCCACCTGTTCCCTTGCAGTTGTGCTTTTGTTCACAACTCTTTTTCAAACTGAAGAGCCACAATCTAATTTATGAGCATCTACTTTTTGAATGAACAGAAAAGTCTTGCTGTATAATTCATAATCTCCTGGAATCAGCTGTGTTTAGTGCTCATTTCCCCCCCTAGTTCAGCTTGCCAAAGAGCAAATGCCTGAGTCACCAGAGGACAGCTGCCCTGGTACAGAAACACTGCTTTATTGTCCAAAAGAATCTTCACTGCTAGAGCTCTTAGGCTTTCCCTGCTGGCAGTAGAGCCTTTGGCCTCCAGCCTGTTTATGGACCCCTTTGGTTCAGCCAGTTAAAACTCATCTGATTTCTTCCCACAGTAGAAGAGAGAAAAGATTTCTTTTCCTTGAGCAACCACTTCAGTGATATTTTGGTATTTCCATGTCATCCAGCCAGGTCATCCTACAACATCAAAACATGCTGAAGACAGGGCACAGAAAACTGCTTCCAACATGGTATCTCTACATTTAATGCCACTGACGGATATCCATCCTATGGAATGACCTGAAAGGTTCTGATGTGGCTCTAACTTGTTGCACCATGGGTTACACTGTAGCTAAGGAATAAGTTTGCTGCCCTTGGATAAGTTATCCCAGTGCTTCCACCTTCACTAGGAGCCAAGGCAAGTTCTTTGAGCTAAGTGACCTAACAGAGTCCTGAGGAACATCAGTGGCTGCTGGATGACAAGGTCAGGGTTTTGGCATGGGACAACTCACCAAAAATCCAGCAGCTGATAATGCAAGAATGGATCAGTGAGAGAAAAACATCATCCTACGGATTATCCTTGCTATTAGAGAAGGACAAGAATAATCTCCATGCCCTCCTGAGCCTTCAGGGTTCGCAGGCCACCTGTAACTCTTACGAAGTGAATATGTATCATGCCATGTATTTTATTTGTTGATGATGGAGCAGGTCAATTATAATTTATTTTAGGTGTTATAAAGAAGTTATTTTACTTCCCTCCCTTCCCTTGCACTCAGGTGGAGTTGGTGGTTTCTGCCAGCCCCCTTTGATTTACTAATTACTTGGTTCATTTATAATCATGTGTAATGAATCTAACCTTTTGCAGAAACTCTCTTATCTTGTCAGCATCTTTGCCAGCGTAAATGTGCCACAAAGCACCAGGTAATTCACTTGAATCCTTCAACCGCTTCCTTAAAAGGTCATCCAAATCTTCCTCCTCCAACTTCTTCAAAACTCCTAAGATTCAACAAAAATATTCTTTAAGTGTGAGACAGAGGGAAAACTTTGAAACTAAACACCTTCTTTTCAAATTTCCTGTGTGAGACTGAGCAGAATAAAAGTCTGCTCAATACAACAGAAGCCCCCAGATGATCTCTGTGCTCAGTGTTTGTAATTAGGTACTAGAACAAGGATGCCACGGATACCTTAAAAATAGTTAATTTTTAAACTCTTCCACATTTCTTGAATTTGACGGAACACAATCTCCTACCTGAAATAAACAAGCAGGCTGGTATCAAAACCTTAAAAGATGAAAAATGTGTTTTCCTGCAGTCAGCACAAGCAATGTTTAGCATGCTATTCTAGCAGGCAGAGCTCTCTCAGGATGCTCAAGTTTGCTGCTATTAACTCAGTGCATACCCAAGTGAAAACAAAGCTAATAAAAGACAAACTTTACCGCAGCTGTATTAGTCACACCCCAAATCTACATTTGCTGATTGTGGAATAAGAGGGCAAAAGAAAAAGAGGAAGAAACAAAACTATTTCAGTGATTTAAAGACTTTTTCACATAACCAATAAACCTCATAGAGCTGACTAACAAACACCAATTTAAGCTCTCCAGTGCTGAAAAATTACATTACAGTCCAAATTCAACAGAGTGAACACAGTGCACCCAGAAGGAGCAGAATAAACAGAAGGTCTGGCAAATACATCATCCTGACATAACTGTTAGAACCACCAGAAGTGCGAGAGGAAATCCTTCATCCTGCACTTTCATTAGCTGTGCCAGTCCCAGCACAGGAATGGTGCATCAATTATAGGGAAAGGCAAAAAAAAAGTCAAAAGAGGCTGAAACACCATTTCATAATTCATGAGCTGCAGTGTATTTATGCAGAACTAATACGTGTGCAAACACTTGAAACAAAGAACCTCCCAGGTTTAAGCAAGTACTTATGGGTATCCTCCATCCCCTTCAGAAGAATGGTGTCGGTTTTGGAATCAGCAGAACATTCAGTCCATCTACACCTGGTACAGTGAGTGAGTGAGTGAGCTTCCCTTTACCTGATTTGGAAAGTACTCCATTTCCTTTTGCTATGCCAACATAAACAAGGATGTTCACGACATCAGACACTTCGATATGGAGATTTGTGGTTCCTATATCATGGTCTTTAGTAGCAGCCACGCCTGTGGTACAAGATAAAATTAAGATATGTTGCATTGCATATTCACCTTCAAATAGAAATGTGCAACAACTGAGAAGACAATTCTGAAAGCACACTGAGTGTCCCTGAGATATACAAACTACAAACGTGCTTTTGGTTCACCTGCTAAACAAGAAAATGTTACTTGTTAACAGACACCCAGGTAACTGTCTCTCCATAGCATTTGTGTCAGAACAAAACACATTTCAGCAGAACAGAGGGAGACATTTCCTGACCATCGTGTTCCATTCCTCCTCAGCCTTTCAGGGTGTTCAGGGCAGAATACAGGTACAATGAACAAATAAGGCTATCAAAAAATGTCACTTTTATGTCTGGCTCTAAGCAGAGTTGTTAATCAAAATAACCCCCAAACAAGGAGGAAAATTAACTTTAGTTTTAAAAGATGAAAACACACATTCTTATGCCAAAAGGACATTTTAGAACACTAAGCCTTACAGCAGTATTACATGAGAGGGGCATTAAGGACTCAGTTCTTCAGACCCATGCCTTGATCATTACTGTTAATATGTTTATTTCAAAGGACTTTTTAAGTCAAAGCCATCATGTCACAAATTACCACTCATTTCTTGTCCTAATACAACAATCTGTAAAACAGAACTGAACAAAATTCTTTGGAAAAGAAGGAGCAGACAGAAAATGTCTGAGGGAAACACCCTTTTCTGAATAGGTTTCTGAGTGTTTAGCACACTAAACAAATTGTGAGAAATATGCTGAGACTTATTTATGGCCAGAATTACAAGGACAGTAACATCTCATGAAGTATTGTGTCATACAGCACTACTAAAGACAGGATCTATCTCTGTGTAGAAGCACATAAACATTTATATGCTTCCAAAGGCTATAACAGCACAAGAAAAGACATAAAGAAATGCAGAAGCAACTAAACTCTCATGTCTGTGCTGTTAATATTCCAGTCAGTCCATCTTTCTCCTACACTGAGTGAATAATCAGCCTTCAAGGAAGCTCAGTTTCTATCAAGCATTATAATGTGACCTTCTACAGGTTTAAGGGGAGAGGTAACTGCTGCACTTTAGGGCACACTCACCATATGCACTGCATAGTCTGGGTCCCAAGTCCGGACGGACAAAAAATCCTGGCAGATGAGAAGCCAAGTTTAGTTTTCCTTCTGGACTACAGTATTCAGGCAAGGGTAAACTTTTTAGTAAGTCCTCGTATCTGAAGGGGAAAAGAAAGAAGAATGTAATTGAATTTGTGCCATTACACAGAGAGAGAAAAACCCAGCATAGGGACTGACTTAAGAACATCTGATATTAAACTCAAAATACCTTGCTGGCATCATGGCCTTGAAGTCTTCACCAGAAGGCCAGTCTTTCAGTTTTAGCAGAGCTGTTTCCCCGTTTTTTACTTTCTGCCGTTCTGCAAGTAACACAGAAATTACTAAGAACTAATACGCTGTAGATGTTTTCCTTTATTCAACCAAAACATAGAACTGAACTCTTAACCTACTAATAATCAGAATTTCATGCATGAAACAGCAGATAAATTATTTCAGAACTCAAGAATGATACAAATGAAACTCAACTAGCTAAGGGACAATGACATTTGTTTGATTTCCTAGTCAGACCTAACTGTAGTAGTGCATCTTTCATTCTGCAAACATACAAAATGCCAGTTTCCATCATGTTCTCTGGAAACAGATTATCTACAACTTTCTTTTTAAAGTTTCTTCAAAGCCTCAAGATCCATAAAGATTATATTTAACTGCAGTTTCTAGCACTGATCATGTTCAGAATCAACAGAATAATACATTCACAGTAACATACTTGAAACATCTTCAAAACCATCCCAGAACTCCTTGACATTGGTGTTTGAAATGATACTGTCTTTGCAATTCAAGATATCAGCTTGCTGGTTTCCAAAATCCAGGCTAATGGACTCAGCTTTCCACAGGCTGAAGTTCATTTTCTTATGCATACCGGACACCAAAACAGGCTGTAAAAAGTAAAATAAAACAATAATAATAATTAAAAATATCATTACTTATCCTTTCCCAAGTACAAATGCACCCGAAACACACACTGAAGGCCCTAGCCCTAGTGAGCTGTTAACATTTCCTCCAGGAGCACCCATTCCCAAAGGTGTCACACACCTCTTTCTGGAATCTCAAACTCCACGACAGGAATTTCTGATTGACCATGAGCAAGTAACTGAAGTTTAACTACACAAGTTCACCTGTGGGCTATCCCTGACAGGCTTTTGCCCACTGTTAACAATACAGCTTCGCACACGGAGTCAGGCATTTCTGTCCCTCAGCACAGTTCCCCAGGGTTCACACTGAGGTCACTCCACACAACGAACGCCTCAATACCCACCCTGCCTTGTTTCCAGCACTCTTTGAAGAGCTTCCAGTTGTTGCTGTTTTTATGGTCTCTGAGCCACAGAACATGCTTATCACAGATCCACGAGTACTGAATATCGCTGTACCGTTTACTGCAGTCATCCTGAATACATTTATCATCATCCTTTGGTTCATCTTTTATTTCAGATTTTACATTTATCTTTGGTGCTCTATTTGGTGGAATCTTGTTTTCTACTACTGAAGCAATTATGTCATCGAGGATGTTTGGCATAGTCCTTCCACTCTTGCCACTCTGTCAGAAAATAAACAAATGTGTGCTTAAACAACATAAAAGCAAGTAAAGCTAGTGCAATTCCTTCTGCAGTAGAATAACATTTCAGATGTTGTATCATTTATGACCATTTATAAAAATAAATAAAATGTTAATGTGTGTATGTGTGTGTACGTATGAAGTTTTCATATGAAGTTTGCAGCCATCAGACAACGTGCTAACACAAATGATACAGACTTTCAAATCCTGATAGAAAAACTGTGTGACTTGTAAACACTTACTGCTGTTCCTGTAGAGTAAACTGGAGCAAAAGCAATGCCAGCATCAGTGGAACCCAGACGCAGTTTGCCTGCTGTTGTAGTTAGTAAGTCTCGTAAGGTTGAGCCCTGCTCATTGTTCTGGGATGCAGGAGGGGAGTTTTTACAGTTCTGGGACTCCAAATTATCCTGGTCTTTCTCTTCCTTTGAATGTTTTCCAGAAGGACACTCTTTGTTCTCTAAAACAAAAATAATAATTGGAAGTTTACACTGTTGTATCACGATGCAGACACAGGAACAGCACCACTGTCCTGCATTTCACACTGCTGGTAACAGACTGTGCAGCCACAGTGCTTTATCCACCTGAAAACACACCAGGGGACAAACCAGATTCCTGAAAATGCAGTCAAACAGGGTGACCAAGAAAAGGCCTTCCTCAGCACCTCAGACATGCAGCTGAGTGAGCACCTGTCCCAAATGGGAGATGCTGCAGCTGGAAATGCTCCCACATCACCTGTGCATTCCACAGTGGCTCTTTGGGGATTCAGATGCCACCATGAAAAAGCAGTGCAGTTTCAAGGTTAAAATTAATGAGGAAAAGATCACTGTCTTTTCTTTTTGTAACAGAAAACGGTGTTATTTTTTCCTAATTAATTCAATTATGTTACCAGTGGCGCCCCCAGAGTCATGGACAAGATATGACAACTTAAAACATGTACCTTTCTTTTCTTCTCTGGCTTTTTGCTCTGCAAGATCAGCCAACCAGTGCAGGGGGGACTGGGATTCGGGTGGTGTTAACTTGCTGTCTGTGCTTACATCACTCCTTGGGCTCGTGTTACCATTTGTCTCGGACTTTTGAGGAGTGTTCTGCTGTTGAGACTCAGGCATGCACAGAGAAATTTTATTACTGTGGTTAAGGACATTCTGCAAAACCTGTAAAGAACAAATTTGTTTTTAACTACATAGCTTTGCTCTAATGTATTTCAAAGACATGGCTAGCACTTAACTGTCACATATGCAAATTAAAATGCAGCTGGCACTATTCAAATACAGAAATCCACAGGAATCAGAACACTTGAATAAGCTGCAATATACACACACATTTTAGACTCACCTGAGACACACCATTCATTGCAGGGAGCTTGCCAGCTTGCGTGCTCTGCTTGCTGGTGCACTGACAATGGGATTTAATTTCAAATTTTTCTCTAATGTTGTGCATAGCATCTAAAAGATCTGTCAAAACTAGAAGATAATTAAGAAAAAAACCATCAGCAGTTGACAATCATTTTGTGACCCTCTTCACAATACACACGCTGTGATGCTAAAATGCTATCTCCAAGTATTTTTATAATTTAAACTCTTAGAAAACCTAAATTTAACACAAAACTACTCTAAAATGACTGCCCAGTTTATTTTAAAGCTCATGCAGAAAGACAGATTTTTAATTAATTGCACACTACTCTTCTGAATAATCTAACCTGTATCCTGCATTCCCACTGCATGGCACACACCAGACAAGCCAGTCATTCATTATTTACTTCTCATTGTTCAATGGATGCATCATCGCTCCACTTAATAAAACCATCAACTGCAGACCGAGTGAGCCACATCTTGACAAAAAAATTAGTATGTGACCATGTAAATGAGGCTGCTTGGTAATGGATATGCACAGGAGAACACCACTGAGGTTACGTAGGCAGCTTTCACTGTGCTGTTTCCAGACAAGTGGTTCACTTCACAATGTAAAATTAAAACCAGTTTCAGTCTGGAACCTGTTGTGAGGAATATCACAATCTGAATTTGTTATGGAATCCAACCAACCTTCATTTCTACCTGAACTAATACGTAACAATCCATAAAATAATGACTGGCTCTGTATTTTCGGCTTAAAATAACCTGGGAATTTACTTCGTAAGTTTAAGAGCACATTTGACTTTTCCGTTTTCTGGTCTGTATCAATGCTGCAGAAATTCTAAGTAATTTGTGCTAATAACCACAACTACCACCACCACACCTAACTGCACTGATTCAGGAAACTTCCTTGGTTGAAAAAAGAAGTCTGAATCTAGCTGGGTTTATGATTACTGCTTAGTTTTTCAATTATCATGAGTTCCTGCATTTTGCTCAATCAGATGTCCAACCAAAACATTTTCTTTTCTTTTCTGTGTGGGTGAATGGGACGGACAACAGTGAAAAACAAATCCCCAGAAATCTGTTGCCACACAATGCTCCTTGATGTTATTATTTTGAGATTTTCTTTAAACAGTCAAGGTCAGAGGTATTAAGTACATTCTGGCTGGTTTACTCTGCTCTGAAAAGGTACTAATTGGTCAAGATCCTCAATCTCTTCACTGCCTATCCCCAAAACCCCTTCACACATCCGTCAGCACACTTCTCTTACTCTCCTCATCCTATGTGCCCACTGCTGGTAACTGCCCGGAATCGCCTGCCTTGCTGTGATGATTTAACTCAACTGCCAGGTTTTTAAATGGAAAATCAGAAGTTTCAAGAAACAACTCTGGCCTCTCTTTACAGAAGGACATGGGAAAAAACACATTCTGCTCGTTGACACGTGGTCTTACCAGAGCCTGGAATAATCTGGGTTGGCATCAGGTGCTTGTGATCATGAGGCTGTCCCTTCACACACTTCATCCAGGCATACAACTCCTTATCTGCAAAACAGCACAGCCAATGTTTTACTTTACTTACAGTGTACACAGACAGAGCCAATGTTTTGCAGGCTGGTTTTAGTTAGAAATGTTTTTCTGCACATATTAACTTTTCTGCCCTGGTATCCTGCGTGACAAAGACCTGCACACAACAGCTACTTTTCACAATAGAGCTACTTTTCAAAAACAGAGTTTTAACAATCCTGAAATTCGAAATAACTGCACCTGTAACACAGGCCCTTGCCAATAACGTCAAAACTTCGAAGTATTTATTATATTTAGTCAGTTGCCAATCTAACACAGGTCAAAATCCTTTACAGTTGCTGTTGCTACAGTTGCTTTCGAGGCCGTGAGCCTCCCTTAATGAATCCTGCCATGGAAAAGAGACACATTTAGGCTGCAACTGTAAGGTTAATCCACTTTGACACAATCCACACTCCAAATAAGTGGCTGTCTTCAACCAGAGTTGCCCAAACAAGCCAAAAAGATGAACTCTTAACCAAATCGACTCTTGAGGCAGCCTACCCTGCAGTTACACCAATGCTACTGGTGGCACAAAGGAAAGTTGCATCACGGGTTTATGTCAGAATAAAGCAACCATGAAACCGTAAGTCTCTGTGTATTGGTTGAAAACCATTTGTGGCAGCAGAGAGGGGCTTTCTGTAAAGTTTCAGGAAGGCTGTCCTGAAATATGCAGTGTAAAGAGGAAGAATGAGAGCAAAAAAAGTCTGGCCAAGCAACTGGTCACCAACCTGCTATGTGATTTTGGGGCAGAAAGAACAAAACTTCTCTCTCAACCCCCAGCCTTGTGTCCTATCCACTGAACTGCTAGTTTAAAGACATTTTTCCAAAACCTTTTACTAGTCTTCTCAGTTCTAGCAATGTAAAAAGAACCATTTAACACATTTAAAGCATTATTTTCTTACACTGTAGTAGATACACAACATACCAAATATTCCTTTCAGATAAGTATTAGATTTGCAAGCTATTTTGTAGTTTTTGTAACTCCTAAAACATGGAATTATCTAACTGGTCACAAACATAAAAAAATCAAGAAACAAAGTAGCATATATTTATTTAATGTATTTTCTCACTGAAATGCTCTAACATGGCATTCCACTTGATAGTGCCATGAACTGTCTGAAGGTAACAATGATTGCACATTCATTCAGTAAAGTAACAAGAGAAGTCATTGGTAAGTCTCTGATTATGGAATATTTAAACCTCTAACATTCCTGCTGAAGCAGGGAAAAACCAGGGGATTCTCTGTTACATTTAGCAACTGCAAAAACAACTACCAGTTCCAGGAAAAATGGTGTAATATAAAGTGCTATTATATAGAGATGGGTGGGTGGTTCTGAACTTTTTAAGAGAGTGCCAAAGGAGAAATACAGTTCACAAGAATCCTGCAGCATCATTAGAAATGAAGCCACAGCGAGGGAAACTGTCATACCTCTGCTTTTGCATGTAACACTGTGATGAATAGAAAGGAGAAAGTCTTCCCTGTTAGAAGACTGGAAAGAAGCCTTCTTCTTTATACTGCTTTTTCAAACTTCTGAGACATTTTACTAAAATTTTCCTGGCTGGTTAACACACACACACACACACACTATAAAAAGCCTCTGGGCTGCATGTTCCCACCAGGGTAAATAATGTTTGGCATATACCCCAAGCCACGTCAGATGGATGCACACACAGACTTAAGCCAGGAGAGCTGCTGAAGCAGCCTCCAGCATTAACAACTGTTCCCAGTGCTGGAAAACACTGGCATTAGCTCCCTAAAAACTTCAGGTTTCAGTGGAAGTCTCTGGGAACATCCTCTAACTGCAGTGTAGGAGGCTTCTCACTGCAAGCCAGGGACAAAGTGGATGAGACCCTGCATTTAGCAAGGTTTGCCATCTAACAGTTAAACTTTATTTTACTAACATTTCACATCTGTGACATTACACTGCTATGACAAACATAGAAATGCTTTTCCAAACAGCATTATACTTGAATCAGTTCCCGGCACAGCGTCTGACCGCAGAGCTGTGCCAGGGCACAGTGCCTGCCTCCCGGGGAAGGCAATCCATTCCACCAAGCAGCCTGAGCACCAGTGTCACAGCCCAGGGCTCAAACACCAAATCAATCTTCCCAGCATTCCTCCTTGCAATTGCAACCAGGCTGGGTCACCCAGAAATCAGAGGTTTGCAAGTCAGTCCTGTTATACTTCTCTACAGACCAAACTCAACATCTCCATTAAAGCACAGGAATTAAACTGGGTATGTGTGTAGGCTGATGGACTGTGAGACTTCCATTAACACTCAGTTTAAATACTATGTGAAGTATTTTTCTCCAACTCTTTCTTTTTTATGATAGAACTGTAGAATAGGCTGTTAAGTCAGTATGACAAGACACGTACCTCTGGAGGGAGAACTCCAGAAGGCATTCAAATCAAAGTAAGTCTTAACAGCAATGAGCTACCATAAAGCAAGGTGGTGTAATAGAGCATCAGTCTCACAACTGAAGAACAAAATTTAACCTTGAGAGGCAAGGCACAAGTAACCTCCAACAGTTCACACAAAAAGACTGAATTGCGGACAAAGAGCTAAAATAGCCCCCACAGCAGTTGCTTTCTGAATGACTGATTCTATATCTACTGACAAAAGAGGCAAAAAAAGATCTAAGAGAAACCAAAACACAGAAGCAGTAATTTAACACTTTACAGAAAGACAGTTATAGTGGATCAGCAGCTCTGCAACAAATGAGAATAAACAGCCTATACAATACTCTAGTTCATAAAGAACTGACCTCTAGAACTTTTTCTTTCCTTTGCTTTGTAACAATCTAGGCAGACCACAAATCCACATTTTTGGCAGACCCAATGAATGTTAAATAATGTGGCTTCACATGCATCACACATCTCACGGACACCTCTCACTGCTCTCTTCCACGCAATTTTGGCTGAAATACAAAACAAGCAGAATAAAAGGACTGAAATTTAAATGCAAAGCACAGAATGAATAGGCTTTATAGATGAAGCATTCATAGGTTTCCCCTTGGACACAACTGGGTGTTGGGGGAGGAAAGTGATCCTTCATAAACAGACCATCAACATGTACCCCCTCAGTTCCATCACCCAGCCTCCCCATCAATGCTACTATCAATACACTGTAAAGAAATAAAGCTTTCAAAAAACACAGACTAAAGTCACACAGAAAAAATACTGCTGCAAGTATGAAGAACCTCTTCAGCATATACTTTTAACCCCATGTGCTCAGGAGAGCTGAGGGTTTTTCCCCTGACTGCCCATGGGACTTGTTTAATCTCAAGGGCAGCCAAAGTGCTGAGCTGGACGGTTGGAGTTGGCAGGAGGGGAGGGAGGTGTCTGTTCCGGAGACCTGGCAAGTACGTCTGTTTTCTGCCCCACTTCCTCCTCATACTGCCTGGAATTAGTAGAGCCACCAGCCTGTTTCCAGCCTGTGCCCATCTGCCATGGGCCAGAAGGACAGACTGTGGCTCTGGTGGGGAGGAGGTGACAGCGTTAGCACATGCTCTGCTACGTTCTCCTTTGTTTTGGGAAGGAGACACATCAGAAACACACTGTCTGTTGGCAGGAGTCAGTGCCTGGCTTGTGGTGGGCCTTGGCTTGGAGCTGGCTGCTCTGGCTGTAGAGTTGGAGGTCAAGCTGAGAACTGAGACTGCTCCAACCCCAACAGCAGCCCGGCCCTGGTTCTGCAATGGGCTGGCCCCAAGGAAGGAACCTGCCCCTTCCCACCATGCCCTCTAAAGAACAACCTCGGAAAATCCAGCAGGACAGTCTAGTGAACAAAAGCTACTCAACAGGAAGCAATGGGTCACTCAAGGGAAACTGCACCATGCTTTGAGAGCATTGAGATTTCTTACCGTCCTTCTTCACCCACGACATGGCTGTTTTCTCAGATGTTACTAACTGACAAAATTTATCACCTATGATATCTAGAATGTATTTAGAAGTTTCCAGGTCCAGTTCATCATCATCATAGTTTTCATGTGTCCATAAACTCAGTGCTTCATCATCATACTGATCAGGAGAGGAGAAACCATCTATCCTAACCACTCCGTTCTTACTAAAAGATAACCTAAAAATGAAAAGACACAGTTTAAGTGCATGTATCATTGTATTCTGTGACTTACAGTTTACTTACTTCATCTTGCTGTTTAAGTCTTACAACACCAGTTTTCTTTTTATCTTCTTCAGCATCCTACAATATATTTTAATTTTCACATAAACCCTACAGATGAAAATGATTTTAAAATTACCAATAAGGAAGCATGAAAACTAAAATTAATCTATTAGGCACTTTTTTGCATTCTATTTACTATACTATTCTATTATTATCATTGTTACTCTGTAACATTTATTACTAATTTAAAACTGCAGACAAAAAAATTTGGGCCTTTTTTCTTTTTTTGTCAAAGTTTGGTTCCACCTACTCCTCACTTTCAATTTTTGGAATGTCTGCAACAGCAGTCACTCAGTCTGATTCATATTTTATAGATTTTTGTATCCTACTGCTCTCATACTGAGAAAACTAGCAGGAGATAATGTTTTTGTATCCACTAAGGTCCGACCTTTAAAATAACTACAGGCTTTCCTGTTACCCTGCCCAATACCATTCCACTAACCCTGGCTTATTTAGCTTATTTTAAAGTAGTAACAATTCATTATTCCATCTTGCACAAAACAGGGTATATCATTTTACATATGTGATTATTTAAGGAATTTATGTCAGCAAAACAGTCCTGAATTTAGAAATACCAAAAAGGACATTTAGGTTGGTATTCAAATGAACAGGAAGAAATGATGAATTTTGAGTTACAACAACTTCCAACAGAAGAGTAAACTTTGTTTACAATTCAAGCCCTACTACCTAAACACAATGAAAATAATTAAACTGCTGGAAAAGTTACCACAATACAGTCAAAACATTCAAATTCTTAAATTGCATTAGAGTGTTTTAAAATGTTGGCAAAACTTTATGTTCTCTCCTTTATACAGGAGGAAAAAGTCATCAAAATTCCAACTTTGCCACATTAGGAAGTAAATACTCTTTACACAGAAGGTATTCAGAGTCCACCCTTGAAATGATTCCAGTAGGACTATCACCAAGTCTTGACACTAAAGCTTCATCATAAAAAATTAAACGCAATCTAGGGAACAGTTTCTTGTCCAAAATGAGCTGGATATACACTGATAACACAGTCTGTGCGCAAATTAAAGCTGTTTCACACTTTCCTGGTGACTGTGCTGCCTGCACCATGTGCACTACACTGCACCCTGGGAAATCTTCCTTCTGAGTTTCCCTTGATGGGCCATTAATTGTGAAAAAGGAGGTCACAACTCCTCTCTGTCCTCAGAAAACCTGGAGCAGCATTCCCACCATATACTGGCAGAAGAACAATTACAAATAAGAGCAACTCTGCGGTTGTACAACTTGTCCAGAAAAACTGAAGCTTGCCTTTTGAAAATCCCACTTCAAATGTCAGACACCTGTGTAATGGTGATGTGCTGTATTTTCTGCTTGCCTAAGGTACACCAAGCAGATGTTCTGATGCCTTTGCTATAAAGCTCTAAACAGCAATGAAGTGAATCCACAAAAGAAACAAGAAATACAAATGTAAATACTCTTAAATTAGATGCTGTCTTTTATTGGGCAGACTGGCTGAGCCAGAAAAAATCAGACATCTTTCAAGCATGCAATTCCTTTGTCTGTATTATTTTTAAAAATTAAAATACCACATTATCGGGAAAATAGTCGTACTTACCGCCGAAAGTAGTAAAATCTACAAAACACTGGTGAGTGAGTGGGTTCTTCTCCTTTCTTACTTCTTATTAACCTACATTCTCTGCATTTTTGCAAATTTGGTCCTATTTCAGAGCAAGAATCATCCTGCAAAAAGGACTCTCCCGTTTGCTTCAGCTTCTTTACTTTGCGCCAGTCTTTTAACACTGAGCGAGGTATACCAGCTGCAAAACAAGAGAGTGTGGGATGAGGTACTGGCAATCCCTACTCGCAGATCCCAGTCAACATCAGTCAGTGTCCAACATTTCTTTTGTTACCTGCATAACACATTCCATTATTATTTCCACTTGTCTGCCTGTCAGTACCCAAGTTAAAACAGAAAAGGTACCAGTTACACTTAGGCAGGCAGGAGCACAGTTAAGTACCTGCCGAGCTCCCAAGATGCTGCATTTCCCTTACGTTAGCTGCATCGTTCACCAAATATTCTATTAAAACCATCTTCACAATCTCATTCTGACAAAACAAGCAAACGAATACAATACCTCAAGAAAGGTAGGTCTGGACTCTGTTTTAAGGGAAGATACGGGTAAAAAAGGCAACAATTTAATGAATAAAAGCAGAGCCTGAAAAAAACAACCCAAAAACCAAAAAAGAAACCCCTACTTCTTCAAAACTTATTTTTGCTGAAGGTTACAGATATGATTACAGAAGAGCAGTTCTATTCACAAATCCATTTACTCTCTGTGGAGTTTGTTGGCTTTGTAGGCCTAAGCAGTATAATTCTATTTTCGATACTGAAGTCAGCAGATCTGACAGTGAGTAACATGAGGAGCAAGTCTATTGAGTAATATGTGCGATTTTCACATACACAATTTGAAACTGAACCCTGTTGTTATTTAACCAGGTTTTTATTTCAGTGACTCTTAAAAGTGGCACCAGTTTTATCTGCAGATAGACAGAAGTATCTGTCATTTCATCTACCACTACTCCTGAAAGTTCATGTCCCGTGAACAGGGATCTGATGCAGGATGATAGAGAGGTCAGGGTGCTAACTTTGGACTTGGTACCTGGGTTCAGATCAGTATTTTGCCAGAGATCACTTGTGCAAACTTTGCAAGTGACAGACTGCCTGTGCTTCAGTTCATGGTCTACAAACTGCACCTCACACTCATCCAGGTCATGTCAGTAACTGGATTACAACTTGGGAGTAGAAACGGTCAAAGTACAGATTTACTAGTCCAAAACCAATGTTTCCTGCCTTGGAAGCAGAGATCCTGGGTGTCATCTGGGAGCTGCTACACTTCAAGCTCTGTGGGTAGGAACTTGGAAGACCCCCAGCACTTGGAGGGCTGTGCAATGCCTCGCTTTGCAGGAGGGAGCCTCACAGCCTGGAGCTCTGAGCACTCTGGCTAGCACACGAGCTCCTGGGGCTTTCCAAAACGGCACCAGGACAAAGCAGTTTTCAACCCTGGCAGCATCCAGATACCACCCATGTTGCAAAACTGCCACTAAGCCCCAGATCCTGCAGCAAAGTTCGTTATCTTCAGCCACCTACAGACAGCCCAGGCAGCTGTCCCAGAGGAACTTCTTCTTTCAAGAAAGCTCCTCGAGGTTGACTATGTTTTTGTGTAAATCTTTGTGGAAAGTTCTTTTTGAAGGAGAATCTCTGACCAGCTCTCTCTCAGAAATTATAACAACCACAGTAAATCTTTTGCAACAGTACAAAGGTCATAAAGACCTAACATGTTACATGTATATGTTTACAGTTTACTTCAAGAAACGAAGCTGAAAAAGATTTTACAGACATGTTTGCCTTGATCTTCCCTTTGGTTGGGCAGGAAAAAAAGTAATACTATCATCACTGGACCCAATACCCAGAATACCTCAGACAGACTTACAACACTTCCAGAACCCAGTACAACTTAGGGATGGATCAAGTACTCTCAAATACCAGAAGAGTAACTTTATACACCAGACAGTGAAAAGCCACAGAATGTAATTACAGGTAGCATTGCTCATTTTCTTGCTACCTGTGCTTAAAAATTCTTACAAAAAGTAATTTAATGGTAGACGCTCTCATACTCAACCAGACTAAAGACAAAAGAAGAGTCCTCGGAGAAGAATAAATTGGGATAAAAAATAAGGCGAGTTCTTACATAAAATCCCTTATGTTGCCAGACCAGTTTCTCTTTTCAGATTAATCTAGTTACAATCTGCTACATGTTACAGTATTATATTTAAATTGAAATTTGTATTTCCCTAAATTTCTTTATTCCTTAAACAAGAAGGATGTTAACACCATGTACTACACATGCTAGTTAGGAGTGTGAAATGACACTCCCTTAAACCTTTCATTAAATTAACCAAATCATAACAGAGTGGCATCAGGCTCTCAAGGAACTGCCTCTGGCTTTCTGATCAAAGGATGAATTAAAACTCAACAGTAGAGAATCTCTCCCTCCAGCAATGCTCTAAAAATAAAGGCATTAGATCTTAAAATAAAAAAAGCCTCAACATATATATGTGTCTCAATACATATATATAGTTGTGCCATTTAGCACAACTATATGCACCAGCCTGCTCAATTCTGATGGACAGCATAAACCAGTTTGTTTACTGCTTATTTTTAGGCCAAGAACCAGTTTGTTAACACAGATATAAAAAAATGCTGTATTTCTTACACCATGGCATTTCAAATGGCCTTGAGACAGATAAATCTGGCCCTACTCATTTACACAGGCATGCTTTTTAACTCTTTTCCCAGCTATCGTGCATGACAAACCCTCCAGGATTATCAGCGCTAGACTTCACATTAGTCTGTGTCCTCCAGATCAGATTAATATACTCACTGCTGTTACTGCTGCTCTGCAACTTCAGCTTGCTTTTCTCTTTGGCGCTCCTGCTAAGAACACCATTTGGTTTCACTTCTTCCTCGGTATCACCCTTTTTTTTCTGCAAATCATTTTGTTTCTTTTTGTAAGTTGGTTTGGGCTGCCGTTTAGTCCTTTGCTCTGACTTGCTCTCGCTTTCATCAGAGTCACCGCTTTCAGAGCCAGACTCGTAAGTTCGTTTTCCTTTTCTCCTTGGGTGCTTCTCTTCCTTCACAAACTTATCTGCCAAGATTTTGCTATCTATGTTATTTTGCAAATCATTTGATGTAGAAGCTATTAAATTGACAGTACATGGTTTAATAATTTCTGAAACACTGTTCCCTGAATTCTCTTTTTTATTAGTGTTTTTATCTTCCTCTGAATGCCTTGTTAGCCAAGCTTTTTTCAGTTTAGTGTGGTAGTTGGGCTGACTTGTCTGGGAAGTTTGCCCACTGCCTACAGAGTTCGCTTTGTTTATTGTATTACAGACGACACCACTGTCTAGGGAAAGAGAGGCTGAAAATGTCTGATTTTTCACAGAGTTGGACTCAGTCTCACTGGTGTTACTACTTTTAAACTGAGCTGCGGCCAACGCCGCCTTGTGCTTTTTCAAATGGACGAAGTCGGTGGAGGTGGAGAATCCCGAGCTGGGCTGAGAAACGCTGCCTGTGCTGCCAGCAGCGGGTGTAACCGGAGCTGGAGTGCTGACCTTGCATTCCTGGGTCTGCGGCACCGCCTGATTCCTGGCTCTCGAGGCCGGGCACTCCAGCGTTGTGCATGCCAGGACCGTGCTCGATAAGGAGTAAGTCACTTCTGAGGTGCCCCTGCTCGACGCGCTCGTCGTCATTGCTGCTGATGCGGTGACATCCGTTTTGGTGCTGCAGATGATAGTTGTGGTGGGGGTGGCAGCACGAGGAAAGCTGCCTTGCGAGACAGCTGGAAATTTCTTTTCATACTGTGTGCGAGCACTGTCTGAGTTCATATTTGGCAGAATGACTCTTCCAGTCTCTCTGGTTTCCGCTGTTTTCAGGCAATCTGTTTGATTTGTCACAGCTGAAGATCTCTCACTAGCTCGATCTTTGGAAGCAGGCTGCACTACTGCTACACTGTCGTACTTTGTGCTAGAAGGAGGACGCACAATAACAGATGCCGTAGCAGACTGCGACTTTCCACTCATTCTTTCAATGTGCCAATCCGCTTTTTCGTTATTTGGGGCATTATTAGACTTCCACATTTCTGATACGTTCTGTTCAGAAGTGCCCTTATACACAGTCTGACCTTCCTTGGGCTCAGGTACTAAAGTTGGTGGTTTCTGCAGTTCCTGTATTTTGCCACCACCACCGGCATTAACGGGTTGAACGGGGGTTAGAGTTGGAGGTGAAAGGCTGCTATAGCTGCTTTCCTTCTTCTCCAGGTTCTGGTGCACAGGAGGGTGGAACACAGGGGCTCTGTGCAAGGCAGGCATACTCCGGAGTGTATTTGAGGATGAGATTGACAACTGAGTAGGGCTCCTGCTGTCACTTCTGAAAGAATTTACAGAGTGAGACTGCACTGACTGTGAAAGCTGCTCAGGTACCTTGCTTGTAGAGCCTTCGCTCTCTGGTTGGTGCTTAATTAAAGGTGGAGGTTTTGAAAGAGAAGAAATGTAAGAGGGGAGAGCCTGGGGACTAGTTGCTGTTGAAGGACAATTAGTTTGCTTATCAACATATGCCCCTGAAGCTTCCTTTGATGGGTAGGATCTTGGAGGTTCATTTACTACACTGTTAGACAAGGTAGTGAAATAGTTACTCTGTGGCAAACTCTGTGGAACCGAATGCTTCATTTTATAGAGTTCTGACACAGAGCGTTCAGCATCTTTGTCATATTTCACCGAATGGCTTTTGGGACTTGAAGGTAAGGATGTTACCCTGGAGTAGTTCTCTCTCTCTCCCTCCAGTGCTTTTATTTTAGCTGTGAAAGGAGCAACTTCAATACTTTCTTGGAGTATCCGTCTGTGTTCTTCTTTGTATTTGCTCAGTCGTTCCCCAGTCTCCTGTGGTGGCCTTGGCAGCTGGTTCAACATCGGATCTGCAAAATGTCTGTGCATATGGCTCTCCTTTGCTGCCTGTGTTCTGCTCTGCTCTAGCTCAGTCTTTACTGGTGCAATGGTAACAGAACGCAAAGGTTCAACAAACGCCTTCCTCTCCAGTTCTCTGTTTGAAAAGGTTAAGCAAACACAGGTCAGTCTGAATGCAGTGCAATGTGCCAGAAAGAAGACCTTTCTTCTTGTGCCCAAACAAAGTTATCTATTAACACAAAATCCCACTTTTCTTTATATTAGGTACAATTTTCAAAAGTCTTCAGATGGCCCATGAACTGCAGTGCCATTATAAATCAACAGGGCAGCACGCTGACAAGCCTATCTCCACCCATGTCTACTAATAAACTAAAATGAAGCTTGAAGGCAACACCACCTGCAGAAATGTAACCTCTCACACCGAGTTAAACAGCAAACTTACTCTTTGCGATGCTCTACGATACTTTTGGACAACGGAGGGCTGGAATGTGTTGTCAGTTTGAGAGGCCGCAGGGGATCTGCGCTGGATGGTCGCACGGGAATGTGACTCAGTAAACCAAGGCTGTCAGCTGAGGTCACTGGGGTGGGCTGGTGTAACCAGGGGCTGGGAGTATTCTGTTAATACCAACCAAAACAAAAAATAAAAACACATTTCAAAATAATCATGGGACCACAAGGGTCACTGTATCAAGTCCTACTCAATGATCAGAGTGAAATAATGGATTCCAGTATGAAATCATACCCAGTAAATAAAATTTAACATTTAAGTCACTTTTTTGATCAACTAGAACAATGCAATTGTACTTCCTCTGGACTTGTAGCATACAAAACAGTTTACCCATTTCAGAAGCATTCTTAGAACCACTTAATTTTCAAGTACTCAAGATGAACAGTTAATTCTAAAACAGCATCTCAAGTTCATCAAAATTAACAAACCAATGACAGCCTGACAACACTTAAGTTCAGTTATTAGTAAGAAGACCACAACTGCTTCAATGAATTGCAAGAAGTATTTCTTTGAAGATACAGATATGGCTTAATATTTCAGGAAGATAACTTCATCTCCAGCTTTATAACAAATCTCAATATAAGGGCTATAAGTAACTCCTTCCTGGATGTTCCTTTCTTCCCCCCAACCAAATGATTATGACAATCCTAATTAATCTGCTTTATTTAGCCAGGCATTTTTATTTGGTATGATGATCACCATCACCACTACTAAACCATAAATGTACACACCTGCCATACTGTGCAGCATGGCAAAGCCACAGTACATACAATTTTGTGCTCTGTACCTAAATACTCCAAAGGTGGGCAAAATCAACCTCCTTGTTTACACACAGACACACTACTAAGTCTTAATTTATGAAACTGTTTTTTAATCTACTACTTTCTTAAGGTTTTGTTTTCTTTCTTCTCTGGAACTTGTGTAACAGCCTGCAGGAAAGACCAAGAGCAGCTCTCTGTCTCTCCCCTTTCCCTGCCTCCTCTGCTTAGAAGAAGTGTGTGCAGCAATGTGGAAAAGCAGGGCACCCTGTTCAAGTGGGACTCAAGTGCTGGGGACAAGCTAAGAAGGGGGACTGGGACAAGAGTGAGCAGCGCTTTCACGTGCACCCCGAAGCCTCTTGGTGCTGGTCCATCCCCACCTTCTTCTCCTCACCAGTCCATCACCCTCCTTCTCCTCAGGTTTGGCAACTCCCAGTCGGGAACCGCTGCAGCAGAAGGGGAGCCAAGAGCTCTCATGACACACACACAGAGCACAGGATAGATCTGCAGGTGCTACGACTTTGAAGTTCTGATTTCTGTATTTTTGAATATTTAAGCAACCGCTTGGGTTTGTGTGAACAGTTTTAGTGCGCACGTTTCCTGGGCCAGGAGTTCCCACGCTGTGGTGTTCCCACGAACAGCCTGTAAGCTGCATTATTAAGGTATTATGCAAAGAAGACCTGTCACCTTCTCCCTAGAGGAGCCAGGGAACATCTGCCTGAGCACCAAGCATTGCTCAAACAGCTTTGTGACTCCACCTGCAGCATCTACGGCCCGGTCCAAAGATGGGAGTTGCCACAGCCACCTGTGGACAGGAGGGAAAGGTGGGCTTGGGGCACACTTCCCTCAGCTCACAGACATGGCTCAGCCCTGAGCCAAGGGTGGTTGCTGCTACTGCTCTTACAGCTGAAACACAGATCCCTTTCCGTGATCGTGGTATCCATGCAAACCGACCTCGGAAACGCCCATTCTGGGTTTCTAAGATCTATTTAAAAAAGGCCTCCAGTGCAAGAGCCAGGAGACAAGTCACCACAAGACAATTGCCACATATCAACATAATTAAAAAGCTACGTGCCTCGGTATGCAGGGCTGCATACTTCAGGCAGCCAAAGTGAAAACAATGTCTTTCATAAGTTCTTTAAAATGGACTTTAGTATGGGGTGGAGCAGGCAGCAACATGAAAAGATAAATCCACCTATAGTTTTCTCTAAGGCTTTTCTTCTCTGCTGCATTTGACTTTATCACATTTTAGATCAAGTTTACTTCATATTTCAAGGCCAACTCAAACTGACTGTTTTGAGAAAGACTGAGCCACAATGGTTTGGCTTTTCTCAAGAATGAGTCTGGGGAAGAATAGCTTTCCCCATGATGAAAAAGAAAAAAGTCTTTATAACCATTCAGGAACTCCAAGCTTTGACACAAAGGCTTACAATTTGGCAGAAGGACCACTGTCAGTGACACGCCTTTTGTGGTCCCTGTGAAAATCTGCCCAAATTAGGCCAAGTTGTAAGCCTCTAAAATCAGCGTGCACATGCTCAGTGGAGATTTGATTGAAGCTGGCAATAAAGCTCTCCAAAGTTTCTGTCTGCACTACACATGCTTCATCTTACACTATTCCTCTGAGGTGCCTGCAATGAGCATGAAATATCCCAAGCCTGCAGGAGCTGAGAAAACTTTTCCTGTAATTGCCACGTCTGCCTGCCAAACCCCGTCGCCGCACTGGGCGAGAGGCTGAAAAACACAAACCATGTCTTCTGAGACTTCAATGGCTGTACTCAGCAAACAGACAGAGGAATCATCCTGACTTGAATACAGAGGAGTAAAAAACAGATGGGAAGGCAGGGATGTATGTCAACAGGAACAGAAGGGGAGAAAAAGATACGCTAAGAGAGGGTACACAGATAGGTGTAAAGACAAGAGAAATGGGTATAAAGTGCAAGAAAGATTTATAAATGCTAGAGTATTTCTCTTCAGAACTTCTGCCTCAATCTTTTGCCATTACTCAGGGAGCATACACAAAATTTCACTATGAAGACAATTGTCCTACCTCTCCTAGTGTTTCACTTACCCAATGGTTTACACACTTCGAGGTAGCAAATATTTACCCAGTGAACTTGAGTTCCCAAACCAGCTCATTGACCTCACCTGGTCATAATCTAAAAACAAACATTTCGTCTTTCTTCAGAAGTCTTAAGAAATCAAGGTCTGGGAAAACTCCCTACTCACATCCAGCCTGAGACAATGGTTACTGCTGGAGTTCCGTTCCTAGCTCTCTGCCTACTCAAAAAACCCACCATGACAGTACAGTCAGTGTGACACAAACTACCACATCTGGGAGACACCAGGCCCAGCTAAATACATCATTAAGAAAAGATCTCAACTTACCCTTCTCAAGGAAGCCTCTGCGTTAACAGGAGTTTCTGGGTGGACCCATTTGGAGGAGGGCAGACCGAGTCCTGAGTAAGCATGTGTTCCGTTTGGATACTGCCAAATAATTGGATAAAGCCCTAGCTGATTATAGGAAGCAGAAGGATGAGCTTGTCCGAGAAGATGCGGAGACTGGTGTTGTAACATCTGTTGCTGCTGCTGGTGTGCTAATGCCAAATGGCTTAAGCTGCTGGCATGAGCAGTCTCTAGTCGCGGGTGGGCACTCAGCAAGGAGGCAGCAGGCACTCCGGGCAACACTGTGGGGAGTAGATGAGGGTGATGGACGGAATGGTGGGAGGCGCTACTAAGGGGGTGAGCGTTAATAGCGGACAAGGGAGCCTGAGCTGAAGACCCAGCGAGCAGATGGGATGAACCAGTTAATGCAGGATGATGAGCATTTGGATTTAAACAGGTTCGGTGGGATGAGGAATGCAGAGGATAATTATGTTGATGCAAATAAGGTGAAATGTGATTAGTTCCTGTTTCTTGTCCAATCAGAGTGGGGTCCCTGTATACTGTGAAATGTTCATTCTTGTCTATGATAAGAGGACTTTTAGTAGCTTCTAGAGCACTAACTCTAGCTGGAACTGGATGAAAACTAGACCTAGGCAAATCATGATCAGTTTTATTGGCTGACCTTGTTAATCCAGTAGCATGGCTGTTTTGGGAACTAACCTTAGACTTCACAGTATCAGAAGATTGGGTGAATTTAGGCTTAACATCAGGTGACTTTGTTTTAGGATGATCAACTGAAGCACTAGATTTTGACTTCACAGAATCAGGGGCTGGACTTTGTTTACGCAGTTTACTCTCTTCTGCTAGAGAAGCTACATTTAACGAAGACATAAACGAGCCATACTGCACTTTCTCTTTTTCAGAATTTAAGTGTTCATTTACTGGCAATGCTTTTACAACCCCAGGTTGTATCAAATCCGTTTTAACAACACTGCTACCCCAACTTTGATCAGCTTCCTGTTTTCTTGCTTCAAGGAAATTTGCATTTGCAAACTGCTGTTTTAAATCGCTGCTGTGAGATTCTGTTTTCTGAACCGTTTGCAAACCAAAGGTACTTGCAGTATTATCCTGGTTCTCCTTTTCAGAGTTGTTTTTATTAGTAACATCAACAACACATTTTGGAGTAGGAGGTCTGGGTAAAAACTGCTCATTTTTTAACTCTGCAGTATGATGTTTTTCTGCATTACACTCTAGAGCATGTGGATCCTTGGCATTCTGCTCATAAGGTGTTGGCTGCTCTCCTGCATGGAGTGAAGATTTTTCCTGTTGATCCAAGACTGATGACTTCAGCCTTTCTGTCTCTTCATGGTTTTTATCCTCCTGTACTTCATCCCAAGGAGACCGTCTATCCGTTACTGTCTGTTCTACTCCCTCAGTAGGTTGGGATTTTCCTTCTTCCCCATTTATCTTTGAAGTGTTCTTGCTTTTTAACTCATTTTCTGAATTTTGCTCTGAGGATGAATCTGTTAATCTTTTATTCGAAATTTCCGAGTCGCTGCTTTCAGAATAATCTGAGATATTGTCTGTCCGCAGTCTCTTCATATTTAACTTTTTTTCATCCTCTTCAGGTTTTCTTCTTTTGCTAAGAAAGTGTTTATTTTTGGTTTTGGGGTTTTCTGTAAAAGATAAAAACATGTCTATCACATTTTCAGCCTAATACAGTTTTAAGAAACTCTCCCTCCCTTTCCCTGCTTTTACCTCCTCGACCTATATAATCATATCTTTCGTCTTTCATCTTCTCTTCATCAGGCATGCTGCTATCAGAGCCTTTCCTCTTGTTTGGCCGAGTATTCCTCTGTTGCTGGTGCTGGTGAGAATTCTGTTTTGGTGCTGCAGTTTGGGAATTCATTGCTGGTCTGGGACTATTTGCTTGTGCACGTGTATAATGACCCTAAAAATAATTTGTGATTAATGGACTTAAATGCAATGTTAATTAAGTGTCTTTAAACATGTATTTTTAACATTCTCAATATACGAAAATACTTAGGTAAAAAGATAAATGTATCTACATGAACTGTGTTGCTGTTCTGGTTGGAACGAGACCGTCGGCGTGAAGTGATGCCAATATTTTCACCTTTCAACAAAGAGTGAACAACATCATCTAGAAAGGTCATCTGAACCATAGAAGGATCAACATTCTGAGGTTCTAACACCTGGTTTATGAAGAAGAAAAAAAAAGAGAGAGAGAGAGAGAAAATAACAATCAGCAGATGTTCAGACAATACCCTATCTGTATTTCTGTATCAGTGTTCACCAGTCTATTTTGTGTGCTAAAGACTAATCAGAGAAAAGCCTACTTAATCCTGACAAGCAGAACTGACATATGACACAACAAAGGCTGGGAACAGTGTCAAACTAAAGCAAATGTGTCTTTACATATCATAGCAAAAATAACTTTTTTTTCTTTAAAGAGAAAGGACCCCACCACCACTTCTTTCCCTCCCTTCCCCGGTCTGCAAATTTGAGATTAAACTGAGCTATTCATAGAATAATACCTAAGTAGCAATTATGATACACAAGCATTTTATAAAATTTATTTCATATACTAAAAATTATATTGCAGAAGCACGTTACAGTATTGCTTCCAACAGAAGCAAAACTGCTGCAAGAAGGGAACCAAAACGACCGGAGGCAAAAATTCTAAAGACTAGCGTTACTAGTAAGGAATATCATAAAGCAGGAAACGCTAACCAGATCTTCAAAGAATGTGGCACAAAGTGAAAAAAATAACACTTGGGGAAAATCAATTAGAGAGAATTAAGGAAAAGAATGTATTTGAGTACCAGACTAGTTTTTATTGTCACACGCAATTTTGTCAGTCATTTCAAGGCAGATAGGTCATTCCCTACATTACTGCTGAGTCATTACTCTCCTGAAGTAGAATTCATTACTGTCACTAAAAACACCAGTATTAATTCTTTTTGTAACATCAAATTCAGAAATAAAACTGAAACCCACCACACTAAACATAAATTATGGCTGTAGTAAATGCTTAATTCAACAAATGGCTATTGCAAATTACCTGGAAAAAGTAATTATTATTACTGCAGCGCTAAAAGATTTCATCGTTGGGAAAGAAATTCCCAACAGAACTGACAGGGAAAACCAGTTCTTAAAACCAGATTGCTTCACTTCAAAGCCTTCACTAGTGAAGTAGCAACAGCAGAAGGAACTGTAGACTGGTATTAATCATATCACTGCCCAAGTGCTCAGCTCCAGGGGGGTTTAACCACTGGTCCAGTGCAGTCGTGCTGTAGTTTTTTGAGCGCAGTGACACCCTTACCCTGTTGGAACCAAACAGCTCCATGGGTTTCTCAGTACCAGTGACAGAAATTAAGACCTCCCAGTGCGCAGTTTGCTTGTAGCTTGTTTTCTGGGTATCCTCTATCAAACTCACCTGGTCATTCATAACAACCATAGTGCGGGTGAAGAGATCATGGTGAGTGATGATGCCAGTGAACCACTGGGTGGCAGAATCCTGTCTGTACACTCTCACTCTATAACCATTTAAGGAGTACGGACCTTTGGAAGAGGAAGAAATAAAAAAGCCATTGAGGAATTAAGAAAAAAAAAGGCATACATGGGTTTTCCTGCCTGTTTTTTTTTTTAAGCTTCACAGCAAACATACAGTGTTCATGGTATGAGGAGCAAACCACAGCCAATTCTGGCACAACACTGCCTGTGGATTTGATTTGATTTAGGAAGACATTTTGAAATGTAAATGGCACATACAAGTATGATTTAAGGTCAATTCAGCTAACATTTTCAACATACAATTTTCTTATCTTAACTAAATCTTTCTGCAACCATGATGACACATGATGGGAAAACTCCTGCCTACAAACAGCAACCACAGAAAAGTAATCTGAAAGGCTAGAAAGTGGCAGCAGCGGGTTATACAGAAGCTATTTAACAGGCTAGTCACATGCTCCGCTGGTTTGCTGGCAAAAAGAATTACATCTTGGTGGTTAGGTTCTGCATCTGCCAAGTCATTCCCATAAGTGACCACAGAGTTTCTCCCCATTACAGCAGGCAGAAAGGCAGCTGAGTGATCCCATGCCTGCTATGGCCACACAGAACACTCAAGCACACACGCTATGAAGACTTCGGTTCCTGTTTTCAGGAACACAAAGAAACCTCACACACTTTGCAAAGCTCAGTTTAATTCATTTCCAAAAGCCAACAGGCATGGGGAGACAGTATGATACAGTACCTACTTTGGAGTCTGTTTCAAGACACGGAAATTGAGATTCAACAATTTTATTCATGTTCAGTGTCTCAGTTGATCCCTGGGACCCTAAGCTTTGTCACACTTGATGTTTATACAACATTTTGTCCGACCAAGCAACCCTGCCACCAAGTTCAGTTCCAACCATGTGGGTTTTGCTACTTCTGCAACCAAACCCCAGGCACATAGGAAGGGAATCAAAATCACTCAGTGACAACCTACAAACAGCCTAACTTAAGTGATTTAAGAGTGCTTAGCTGCTGAACCACACAGGCAAGGCCAGAATTCCCCTGTCTTTCCTAAAGATCATTTTTTCCAAGCCCTGCCTAGTACATTAAGCAAGCTCAAACATCTGCAGGAAAAAGGCCAGGGACCTCGCAGGTGACAGCTTTCTCTGGTAAAAAACAGTCACCTTCACACAACTGGGTCCAGTATACCCTCTGCACATGACTGTGTGTATCCACAAGGATTGTTTTTAATGTCACATTTCCAAGTGGTCTTAAGGTTTAATTCTGGAACCTTAGCAAGGCCTTCTGAAATACCTTTAGCATGTGATTGTCTAGGTTTTAAAACCAGCTGGGAACAGAAACGCCCTTCTCACTACCATCCACATCACTCATGGTGCAACTGAAACCTCAAGACCTACTGAACCCCCTGAGCCACTGGTGTTAACTCACCCCTGGAGCGTGTCTCCACACACTCAGTTGCACAGGAATGTGCCAGCACAGGCGCTGCCAATCACACATACGCATGGGCAGGAAAAAGAGGAAGAATTCACAAGCTTAATGCCTCACATTCCTGGTCTTGGACCAGACGGGGTTCCCATGGGGACACATTTCCTGATGGCTTCTCTCCAACTCTTACTCCATATGCCCCTGCAAAACACCTCCAGCTCAGCTCCCACACTTCTGGCTGCCTGACCCATCCACATTCTCCACAACTTGAACTTTTAATGGTTGTCCCAAAGCTCTGTCTTATTCAGACAGTCCCAGTAAAATTTTGCCTCTGTCTCTGTGCAGATTTGCCATTCCTACTTTCCTATCCCAGTTCCTCCTCTCTTGCATCCTACTGTTAACTGCACAATGATTTTCAGTCTCTTGCATAACCAGAACCAGCCTCTCCCCAGCTTCTTGTCTCATTTTAGCATTTAAGATTCCAGGCCCTTGGCTTTTAAGCCCTTTCCCAGTCTTCTCAGCTTACAAGTTCCATCCTTCCTTCTCCAACAGTTTCCAGCTTCTCCTACTCCTCTGCACTGACCCAGTGCCAATTTCTTTCCTCTTACTCCTTGTTCTAATCTCTGTCTGTCCTTCATCCCAGCTGTTACCCTATCTATTTTTAAAAGAGACTTTATCTACCTTTTAAAAGCAGAGGGTTGGGGTTTTTTCTTACGTGCTGCTGGAGTGACAGGAAGAAGGAGAAAGATTAAACTGCAGTCACACGCCACAGGCCAGTTCAGTTCCAGCCCAGCCCAGCCACAAGCAGCCATTACAGGAAAAGCCTGGCTTTGTTTCCAGTCCCTGGCTGAATCATACTTAGCTACATATTGTTTGAACAGCCTGTGCAGTACTATGAGGAAATATGTTAAGGGTTGAAGCACACTCAGTGTTTCGAGAGGATTATTATACACTCAGCCTGAGATTGTAGTGATAATAAATCTAATAGGAAGAAAAAAATCAAACATTTTAATTGTTAAAAATTAAAAGACACTTCACTATGTTCCTTTAACTGGTTTTATTTGTCCCAAAAGCTTTCAAGCTGGCCAAGTCTGGGAGGAGCCTGGGGTTTTTCTTTAAACAAGGAATAAACTACTTTCCTGCCAAAGCTACAATCTCTACTGCAGAGCATGTTGCTGTGACTGTTGCCCAAAGGAAAGGTTACATGGGCCAATTTTTTTACTTTAGTCTCATTCTTGTAAATAATTGGACTGGTTTCAACTAAAATTCTCCCTCCTCAAACTGGTATGTTTCTTTTCAAACATCTGGAATCTGATTTTAATGATTTTATCTAACTCTCCTCTTTCTTCAGATAAACTGCATTTTAACTGTGAGAGTCAATGTAGAAAATACTAAGTTATGACATGAAGGTTTCGGTATGACAGACAACAAGGAAAAGGCTGGATCCTAAAGATGTTGCAGAGGATGAAGTAAGAGAATATGGTAATAACCTTAACAGATATGTCTAGACAAGGTAGAACTGAAAACGTTGCTTAAATTGCAAGGAACAAGAAAATGGTAATAATGGAGAAGGTGAAGCAAACCACAGAAGAGAAGGAAGGAGAAGAGGAGGATAACATGACTAGATCACAGCAGCTGGCACTGCCAGAGGGCTGTCTGTAAGCCACTGTAAGGGTTGTGCCAAATGCAAAGTCTCCGTGACCAGGAGCAGATTATGTCCCAGGAGAATGTGACAGCAGTCCCCGCTGCCTGACCGCCATCCCCTGGGGCGGAGGTGGTGGCACTGCCAAGGGCCTCGTGGTTGGCACGTCACTGCCCCAGGGAGCTTGTGTCTCCTCAGGTCACATATCACACCAGGGCAGCAAGTGCATTTGAACTGCAGCTTCTCCTGAGATGAAGAAAACTGCTCTGAAGAAACATTAGGATTAGATTCATCTCACCGTCCAAGACACTCTGCATTTGTGCACTTCTAAGTACAGAAACATCTATTTGAGAAATTATATGTATAAAGACAAAAATACAGTTCCTGCAATGATGGGAAGTAAATAAGTTGTGTGGATGGTGGGCTTGCAGTCTCATTTAGATGATAGTTTCAATATTGCTGGGGCTTTGTTCAAGTATTGATTCTGTACCAGTGTAACAGACACTTTTATAATTGCCTTATTACTGTTACTCTAATAAAATACAGTAAACAAGCTCAATTTTAGTTTCCATTTCATACAGCCCTAATTCGATTTCGCATCACCTCTCAATCCGGTTTTGGCTGCAAATTTCATCAACAGACTATTAACTTGTGTTGCATCTGAGGATATTAAAGTAAAATCTAAAATGACTAACACCATCATACCGACTCATTATCTACATAATTCCACATGTTGCTTTTTCAGCATCCTTTTTCTGTGGCCCATAAGAATAATCACATCTAGTCAAATTAGAAACTCCGCAGAAGGAAAGGCATAGGTTTTTTACTGTAACTTCAATATTAAACTTACCATATTCCTTTGGTCTTCTGATCTTAGCTTTATCAAAGAAACCAGACAGCAAGAAAGCCTCAGAACCATCCTCAAATTATCTGATTATTTACTGCTTCCCTCCCAATCTTCATTTATAAAATGACTGCTTAAGCATTTTTGTTCTGAAACTGCTTTACTGTTTGCATGGGGATTTTAGCCCAGACTGCAGAGTTTAGTTTCTGCCTCCCATTCTAGGAATGCCTCTGAAGAGCTGCCTGCATGTTAATGAATATATTGCCAATGCAACAGTATTTTTATTATCAGCAAGGTGGAACTAAAATAATTTCTTCTAATTCATACTTGTTTTCTTGTAACTTGAATCTACAGTGTAAATATTCTTGTATACAGCATTTGCTCCAACCTTCCAGCATTAGACTCGAGTTACAAAATTGTGATCTGAAAGGCACTTTTCAGCCAAGGGGTGAGAGTGTGGGATGGGGATCTGAAAGTATTCTTCATCTATTACAGAACTGTGAAGAACTACAAGCACAGACAGGTATCTGAGAAGTTATCACACGTAACAGTAACAATACAGAGCACAGAACAGTTTTAAATATGCCAAAAAGTGTGTGGTTGCCATTCATACACACTTATTTTCACAACAAACTTCATAAAATATCTATGTTCAGACTAATGATATTCAGCTTTTGCTGTAAACACTAAAACATCAAACAAGTTAAGAACAGTCTGAAGCAGCCACCAACAAGCTTCTTACATAGTCTTGTTTTCTTGTATTAACAAATACTTCCAAAAAAATAACTTCCAAGTTAGAAATATATTTCCACTGTATCACAAATGCTATGGGATGAGTCCCACACAAGTAATGGCCTTTAACTAGCTAACACAGAATATAAATAACACAATTTCCCACATAATTACCTTGCATAAAAATCTCCTGAACCTTTTGTTCCTTTACCCAGGCTTTTACCTCCTCATGTAACTGCGGGTTATCCCTGAGAACTGGGTTTAGACTGTCTACGTCGTCCTAAAGTAGAGATTAAAAAAAGAACCATATGTTATGTTTACTTGTAACATTTTTGTTTATTTTCCTACATGTATTTTTAAAGTACAATATTAAGTAGTTAGACACTAATTTTACTGATTGCCTACAAATCCCTGAGTTATTTTTAGAAAAAACTTAAAAGCATAACATAGTGCTAAAAGTTATTTCATGGGAACACGGTATGTTAGATCCCACATGTGGCCAGACTTGTAAGCTATTAATAGGATCACACTTTCATAAATACTGTCTTACTACAAGCTAAAAATGCCCTCTAAAGACTTCGGTGTTTACAGGTATGCACAAAGAATTGTTTAAATAATGATTAAATTATTTTTTAAAAAAACCTGTTTTCCATATCTGTAAAATTTAATATGGACATATTGAGCATAAACACAGATACAAACCCCACAAATATAATGCATAATGCATAAGCTGTATTTTAAGAGAAACAAGCATTCTGAGAGAAACACCATTGCTGATTTTCAAATATGTCGGTCTTTGTTAATTAGGTCACTTCAAATAAGACACAGTTTAATTTCTATTATATTCAGTTTCTGGAAAAGATTCTTTTTCACTATTTGGTAGGACATCATCTGGGAAATTAAGACATATTCAGTGGCACTATCCTCCTAACAAGAAAATATTAGGCACAGAATCTGGTTCGTATCCTTGCAAGCATGGCTTAAATCACCATCCATCTTTTGAATCCTAGAACACCTATTTCTCTGCTTCAGAACAAACTTGCTATTTCTGTCTTTGAGGTTGTGGCAGAGAAAAAAAGCTGCACCACAGCCTAGAGACTCCTCATGCAGAAGATGGTCTTGGAAATCCGTGAGCGGCAGGAACATTCACTTGTACCAAGAAAACTTCAGACAGCTAAAATAATGAGAGCAATTCTCCACATACAAAATGTAAAATGTTTTATCAGTACTGCAGCTGAGATCAAGCAATTTCTTTCCTTGATCTCCAACAAGTTCCTTGATGTTTCACAATTTATTATGAAGAGCTCCAGCCACAGAATACAGAGATACAAGCAACACCCAGTGAATCGTACATTGCTGTACGCTGGACGCTCCAGTGACATGAAGCAATTTCTCTCTATTCATCTGGATGAGATTATTCTTGCTAACCCACTGATCACAGGATATCTATTTCAAATTTAAAATTCACTTCCTGACACTTGGGGATTTGCTGTGCTCCATTACGGAGAATGCATCGATGCTTCGGTTGTTAGAGAAAATTACTCTCTCTCCTTATGCTTTTGCAAAGGATATGGCCTTGGATCCAGAAGAAATGGTCAAGATGATCATTTTAATACATGTAAATTGGAACAAAGCGAAGGGAAGATCAGCAGGACCTCTACCCCAACCAGGTTAAGTATGTTGCTGGCATTACCAGAGGCACTCAAGGGTCACAGTCAAAATTTATTCAAGGATGGCCTCTCCTGAGGCAATCTAAAAGGAGTATTAGCTATTCTGCCTACTTGTGCAAATCCATTTTTGCACTGATCCTACCTACAGAAGCAACCCCACCACTGGAAAGAGAGGATGATTTGCCAGGGGAACACAATAGACCCTGGGACTGGAGTAGTGGGATGACCATTCATCTGTCCTCCTTCCCGTGAACTCTCTTTTCACAGCAGCTGCAAGAGATTCCTGCAATAAAAATTTTCCCTCTCAGATCCACAAGCATTGGACCTAAGTGACAGACCAAGGCACTGCAATACTGAGAGTCTGGTTGATTTACAAGTGCAGTTAATATGCAGATCTTGTACACTTTGAATTATTCCTTCAGTCCCATCTAAGAAAATTTGTATCCTCATTTTGAGACTTACACAATTAGGTACCATGAAGTCAAACCTGTTACTCTTAACATTGTACTACTTTCGGGAGTTCTTTATGTGAAGTTTTTGAGTCTCTATGTCATCTTAAGCTACTTTTGATTTGTTTCCTGAAGGCAACAGACAGTGCTACTTTTCTTTTTTTAGATTTCACATCCTTCCTAAGCATCTTGGCCTCCTTTGAACTTGACACAGAAGATACTGGTCCATCCTACGTATAGTACATTTGAACCTTTTTTGCTCTATCTCTGAATTCAGATGCATGACATCAGTACCTTGGCTGAGAGTGTTCCATGTGAACACTTCAAAAAGGAGACTGCAGAGTCCATTTTGTACTTATTTCCTCACTCTTGGTGAAAGATGAGCTCATCTCAAAGATGAGCTACAAAAGGCACAAGTGAGGTCAAAGATCCATTACACAAACTGCATGCAGGTATGACTGGGATTATCAAAGAGAACCCAGAGGTTCTAAATGCACACACAATACACATTTAACATCTTAATCATGGGGGGGGGGGGGAAGATACTAATAGAATAAGTTCCTGAAATCTCAAAAATTCTGTTCTTTTCTGCACATATATCTAAGAAAAAAAGTGTGTGTGTGATGATTTACCTTTCCCATCTTTAATCTTAAATCTGAAAACCAAAACTCAGGAAATTAATTGCATAATGTATTAAACTGTAGGACAGTGGTCTTAAGCACACACTTTCAGCACACACCACAAACTGGCAAAAGCAGGGAGACACAGGGTGACAAGCAAGGCTGATGACTTGCCACCTCTTCCGTGGTTTAGCACTGAAGACAAGCAGATAACTCTGCAGTGCCCAGTCCTTTTCCTTTCCCTGTGTTTATATTGCTCAAGGAACAATTACTGTCTAGAGGTTTGAACCTTGGCAATTGTGACCTTCAATTTTCCTCTCCTCCTTGGTTGAAGTAGCATGATTGACAGACTAACCCACAGAAGATGTAAATGCCCTGCAGGATTTTGCTCCAGACTTTTCCTCATCTGAAAATAGTTTTACAAACAGAAGTAAGTACGGTACCCTCTCCTAGACTAGTTTTTCCACAAGTCCTGGAACACCTCTTCCAGAAGGATGTTAATGCTGGTTTGAAATCCTTATGCAAATCAGGATGCAAATCAAAGAAATGGGACTGCTATATTTGTCTTCAAATCTGCAGTAGGAAGCTCTTTATGTACTTCATGCGGCAGTGTCCCCTGCTCCACAAATGACTCCATACAACTCTGGGAAGAAGACAAGGGGCGTATGGGCTACAAAGATACGGTTGAGATAATCCCTCCTGCCCCTCTGAAAGACAGTCACATGAAGCAATGTGACTATCAGAAGCTTGCCAATCTACGACAAGTTTTTTACATCTTTGTTGCTATTCTTCCTTCTTTCTATATCAAAAGAGGAATTCACTTCTGGCGGACTGGACTTTACGCTTAATTAACTGAAGAACTGGGTCAGCTGCATGTCTCTCTAGGTGATCATTCTCACATGCTGGGGGACATGCTTGACTCCAAGGAAGTCCCAAGAAGGAGAGAGAATGAAATTTTCCCAAGTAACAAAGTGATCCTGTGTTTTTCTGAATGTATCTGTTCTTTCCTCTGGTGGGAAACGATACAAAGCAGGTTGAAACTACAAACAATACCACCATAGGTTAAGATACCACACTGCTCTAACCAGAAAGCAGAAATTTTTGTTCAGAGAACTATTTTCAGAGAGCTTATTCGGACAAAAATAATTTAGCATTCAGAGTCACAGATGAACAAGTGTACATCACTTATAATGCTTCAAAATTCCTTTAAGATCAAACAGGAATTTCAAAGACAGTACCCACAGAAAAACAAGACAAAATCCAAATGCATAGAGAATTCTCCCACTCAAGCCCCATCCACAAAAAAATATTGCCCAAGACCCTGAGAGGTATCCCTGGATGAGCTGAACTTGCACATTGCCCAAAGACCATACAAAGTGCCTCTGAAAGGCTCAAACCATCGCAAGCTCCTTTTCCATTTTGGGCATCCAGGCATGACTGTGGTGGGAACACCTACACATTTCCACAGCTCTCCACCTTCCCCACAAGACTTGAACTACTGAAGCAAGATGTTTTCCTCAGCATTTTAAAATACTTCTCCAAGTCATTCTTCACAAACTTGAGGGGCAGAAATGAGTTCATGGAGAGATGAAACCCTGGAGCAAAGAACAACAACTGGATTGTTTGATTCCAGTAGTTGCTCCCACCTCCAAACACAGCCTGCATGCTGCTTATAGGAGGGTATAGAAACTCTGGTCAGCTGTCAACTCTCCATTTTCAGTGGAGGAGGAGAACTGACAGTATACATTCCAGGTAAACCACTCCTAGAAAAACAGTGGCTTTTGGCAGTAAAAAGGTTTAAATCAGAGCCCTGAAGACTAAGTCTTGACACCTGCCACACACCAGGAACCTGCAAACATTTATTTGGGGAAGCTTCTTCCTTGGAGCTTTCCACGGTGTCTCTGCATTTGGCTTCACGCATCAAGGACATCTTTCTAATATCAGTAGGAACTCATTTCAGCTAGTGTTTTACAGAGAAAGACTAAGTAGATTTTGCAGTCCTCACAAAGGTCAACACCACATTAGTCCTCACCATCTGTGGCTTAATTAACTATAGCTTCCTCTGGCTGCTTAGAGGTTTTCTGATAATTTAGGACACGAATTAGATGAAAACTAGTACATAACCAACTTGACAGTCCTGTTTACAATGTTTACACAGTATGCAAATGGAAATTAGCATTTTGTTAGTACTTTAATGGTAGAGGGACCACATTTAAATTCAAACTGTGCAAATGAAAATCTCAAGAGATTAAAGTGTCAGAAGCCTGAACCTTTAGTGCTGTTATTTCGTAACTGAGTATTGGTTTCTATAAAATGAGCCCCCCAATCCTTTTTTTCCTTTTTGCACCAAATCATTTGTACAACTGCATGGAGCTTCAGAAATTAAATTTTAAAACTGCAGTGTGAAAAACAAGGTATAAGATAAGTCGACACCTCCCTACCAACTGTTACAACAGTCTTCAGAGAGCAGTGGCAGCAAAAAGCACTTTTTAAAATCTACACTGCTGAGAATTCATACTAGTCCTCTAACGCCATTTTTAGAAGATGATTTTCTCCCATAAAAAAGATTAAATGTCATACCCGTATACCCAGCCTCAAATACATCCATACCAATTTTTACCCCTCATTTGAAAGAAGGTCTGTGCAATTCTTTCCTTCTTTTCAGTTCTTCATAACCAGCAAAATTCCTTTATTTTTCTTCCTATCTCTCACTGATTGTGTCACCTGACATACGTGATTATATCACTGATCTGTAATCTCTTTTACTGATTATAATTTTTAAAAAACTTCCATCTGCTTGACACCAGAGTGAGCAGGGAAAAAACCCAGGCAAATCAGAAGTGACACAAAATGTAGACAGGCAGAACACCAAAGATATTAACAAGAACATCACCTAACAATTGGTGGCATTCCTCTGCCACGCTACCAGGCTTTTTTTCCAGTGGCAGAAGATGAAAATCTAACTAAAACACAGAAAAACTGGCAGCAACTGACACCCCTGAGGGTATCACCAGGCAGGCACTGCTGTTGCCACACTAACCACACCAAAACTTACAGGGAAATAATCGAATTTAGATGAGTCTAAACACAGATCTTCTGTTGCTTGCCCCATTTCCAGACACACAAGCACGCACAACCTCCTGGTAAACAGTATATTCCTTATTCCCTTCTGACAAGTGAAAGGCTACCCCAGCTGCCACGCTGCTGCAGCTGGTGGGCAGGAGGTCAGAGAGGCCTTGGAGGCTGCAGGGCCGTGCTGTGCTGCACAGCCACACCAGGAATGTCTTTCCAGAGGGAACAGCTCCGGGGACACATCGACCTGACACTCCGTGTGGCCCTGCAACCAGGGTTGCCTCTCTCCTGCTCCAGGCTCCTCACCAAGGGCAACGCCAGCCACCAACACCGAGGCCAGAAAGCCAGAAAGGCTAGAAAGTTTTTTGGGGAGATCGTAACTTCCCAGTTTACCTTAAACGGCTTTGTCTGAGCTGAGAGAAGAGGCTTAGGCTCACCAGGCGACGCCAGCGCTTTCTATGTAAACCCAACCCACACTTGACCTATTTTCTGCTGTTCTGAGCGCACAGTCACAATTTACCTCATTCAAACCCGGCAGCTGCTGGGCTACATCTGAACCAGTTAAGTCAAGCTTGAAGGCACAGCCCTGACCCCTAAACCAGCAGCAAAGTCGAGGCGAGGTCAGCGCTGCTCACACGTGTGTGCAGGCACAGCCAGGCGGTGACGCTCACCCTGGGTGCGGGGCCAGGCCACAGAACCAGGGGAGCTAATCCCCAATCCCCACCCAACCAGGGGATCCGCAGTCACTGCTCCAAGGACAAGTGTTGACAGATACTTCACACTATGAACGGTCAAGATTCAGGCTTATTTTTAGTGTGTGATGGCAACAACTATGTTTCTGTAAGAAGTTAAAACCACAAGGGAAAAAAGATGAGGACTTCAAATTTAGTAATTTTCCAACTGTCAGTAAACTTAATATCTCTCAGGAAAAGATATCAACAATTTTTCTGCTGCTCCCCACTCTTCCCTATGCCTAATACTTCTCCCCACACACTCCTACCCCCTTCCTCATTTCACCTGGTCAACAATTAAAGAGTTGACACTGATTTTAAAATTTTAATTATCAGGTCTGAGAATTATGGGATCAGGATCTGCATACACTTCTCCAAGTCATGATTTCAGGCTTGAAGATGCTTCATTGCACCAATTAGTTCAGTTCTGGAAGAGTAACTCCCACCTCAAGAATACCAGAAAATTTCTATTAAAAATATGAAAGATTATCCTATGGAAAGATATATTGAAGTCAGAACATGAACACACAGGAAAAAATCTGACTCTCAGTCTAACATTCTCCCTGATTTTAACTTGCAAACTCAAAAAACAACACAGATATTTGTCTTCCTATGAAACTATCAGTGTCTCAAGTGAAATGGGCATGCTGTAAAACTTGCATTTAACAAGTTAGTTATTCTTGTGTCTGAAGATGAGAATCTGGTATGGGAAGGCAGTGGGGAAATCAGAGCAGCGCACAGGATGAACACACAGCAGAGAAGCAAGCAACAAGCAATGGATAAACAAAACCAAACCTAGGCTGGGCAGGTATTGTCACAAAACAGCCTAGAAACTGCTCTAGTGACATCTACAATAATTTTGCACTTGAAAATAGAGATTAAAAAAGAAAGATGACCCTTATGCTCATGGGTTATGTTACTCTCTCTGTAAGCAGCTGGGACAACCTGGGTCAGAAAAGCAAACTCTCCCCCAGTGCCAGATACCTTTTAGCATCTCACCTAAAGACTTCCCCAAACAAGTGGTTCCCATCCACAAAGTTGGTGGGCTGTCAGCCTCCACCCAGAGCACTGTGCTGACTGACTGCACTACTCACCAGATAATGAATAAAGGTCAAGTCAACAACACTACCCCATGTCCACCTTCTCTCTCATTTTAATGACACAGCCATGCATTTGCTCTTTCATTTTCCACTGAATCACATTTCCTTCCCCTTTCTCACTGCAGGTTCCTCACATCTATCACCACCATCTCAGCAATGAGCAACTTTGATCTAATTTTGCGTTTTATCTACTCCTGAAAGAAAACAGGGAGGGAGTACTGGTCCTATCCCACTCAACCAGTAACTCCCAAGTCATGTGGTGATACTGGAACAAGCCTTTGAGTCACTAAGCAACTCACTGCCACTATGGGAAAAGAAACCTCAAAGTGCAGACACTTCCCTGAAGCAAGCAATTAGCAGAGCGAAGTCGAAGTCGATGCTAACAAGGAGAGCTGCTAAGTGAGTAAATCGGAGGAATCTCTTTTGTACATTGATATTAAAATTTAAACCGAGAACCCGACACCCTGTGAATTCTGAACAGCTTTCAGAAGGTATCCAACAAGACCTGGATCACATGAGCTGAAGGACAAGCTGTATGGATGGAGGTGTCTTTAAGCAAAAAAGAAAGTACATTCTGTTGATCACCAGTACTCTGGACTAGGGGAAATGAAGTCTAATGCACCCAGAAATCAAGCCAAGACATCAGCCATGCTCAGAGACTGACTTTACAGAAGACACATCCTGTGTGCATCAGGGACAGCAGAGGTTACCTGCTGGAACCGGCAGAGTTGGAAAGCTGTGTCCCACCACCACAGAAAACAACAGACTGGACAGTTCTTCTCCTACCACAGTAGTTATCTCCATCACCAGTGGCATTACTCAGCAGCACAACAGTCCTGGATGAGACTACTGATAACTAAGAGCTTACTCTATTGAAGGGCTAAGATCTCTCAGAATTGTAAAACACTGTCCAACATGTGGCAGTCTGATGGCAGCTCCCAGAACCAACACCAGCTCCTAGAAACATCCATCAGAGTGTATCACTCCTGTGAGTGACTCCCTGCTCTGTAATTTGGATTACCACCAGTCACCGAGCTATCTAGTCTCTTCTGCAGATATCCTCAATCCTTTTTTACCAGATAAGAACTTTAGGAACATGCAATTTTCCAGCTCCTTTCCCCCATAACTCATGAGGATTATGGACATAATACAAATCCTTACAAACAATAAAAATATTTAAACAATTTTTTTTGTCAAGAGGAAAGAATACATCAGATACCATCAAAATGTTCTTGAACTCACTTTCAGTGGAGTTTAGTCTACCAAATTACTACTGCATTAATGTTTTATTTTCAAGTGGTTTTCAGGACTTTGTCTGAGAATGTGTTTCTTAGAATAGTAATACAACATGAAAGTAGTTCAGAATAAAACTCATTTTTCTCACATTTTAAAAGAGTACCACTGTATTTCCACAGAATTTTTCAAAGTTAATCTCTAAGAGGATTTAAGGCAGCGCTGCACAGAAGTTGGAAAAACAATTAGCATGTTTTCTTGCAGAATTTCATTCAGAAGAAAAAACTTCTCTGGCTCCAGGAATACAGCGCAGAGACTCTCTAACCTTGGTCTGGCTGGGCATACAACAGCAAGTCCATCACTGTACAAGTGTGGAAATGCTGCCTCTGCTCCAAGACAGTACCAGAAGCAATGCAACCATCTTCATGCGCTTTCTTTTCCAGCAAAGAGCTCCATTCTGACCTGCTGGAGCCATTTTAGGAATTTTCCCTATAAATAACAGAGGTCTGACCAGCTGGGATGTATATCATACTTGAATTAACACCACAGCTCTCTGCAACTCTGGAGAAAGCAGTGGCTGTGCCTTTTATAGAACTGATGAATAATGGTCTTGCATAGAGGAAAGACTGAATTGCTAATCAGAAAACTGGGATGTTTCAGTTGTTGCTGCAATAAGTTCCTTGGGGTAAACTTAGGAAAGTCATTCAGTGTTTAAATTTGATACAATGCTCATCTATTTCACAATATTTTTCCATAGATAAATCTCACAGCACACAGAACCAAAAAAATTCCTAGTAAAGACATAATTCAAGATGAAACTACATCACTTGGGAAGGAAAAAAAAAAAAGGAAGAAAAAAAGCACTATACTCCAGCCACAAAGTCTTATGCACCCTGAAACCTGTTTTAACCTCATTTTACTGCCAGTCATGCTGACAGATACACTCAAGAAGAGGGGGATACAGGGGAAAAACAGGAAGTTAAATTTTAATTCCATTCAAAAGACAGGAAATGTCTAGATTAAAGAGGGGGAGGTATCAGTATTTACAAACAATGGTAGCCAAAAAAACTTTACAGCTACATTTAATTATCTAGTATACTGTTAAAAATAAATGCAGTTTGATCAGGAAATACACTGTACATCAAGTCCTCTACAAGCCCTTAATAAAATTATTCCAATGTCTAAGAAAACAGCAATGTTCATACTTGGTTTTAATTTTAAAAATTCAAGTTGGTATAAAATTACTTGAGTTTCTCCCCACATGTCTGTCCTGGAAAAAGAATTAGGTGCACACACCTGGAACTGTTATAGCTCTCAATCTCTAGTAACTGTAGTTTGCTGAAGGCTGTGGAGCAGTTCCCATGAAGCTCTAATCCCAGACTACGAATTATTACTTCTATTAGTTGTAATTTCAAAAATACATTTTGTAAGAAAAAGAGAGAAAGTGGCAGCCCTGAACAAAGGAACATTGTATCTGAGGGAGGAGTGAATGCAAACCCATGAGCACTTCACCCAAAGAACTACTGTGTTTATCAGTCAAGATAAGGCTTAATTTGGTAAGAACACATTTCTATGAAACTCAGTTTCCCCCTACTTGAACGGCAGGAATGCCTACTCTCTTCTAGCTCTGCATGACTGCAGGAGTTTACCCTCATTCAGGGTTCTGAGTTCCCCAAAGCACTGAGGATTCCCAATCCCAACACACCACAACTACTTAGGAAAGCAAGGACACACTGGCAAAGCAGCACCTGGTTATAATGCGAGAGAGACTTCTCCAGGAGCTGACTTTGTGTCTGGATCACGGAAAAGCATTGGTCAAGAACACCATGTAAGAAAAATACTTTAAACTTTCCTTTTTTTAATAAATCGAATGGAAATGTTAAGAACCCAGAACCAAATATAAGGCTCCCTTCTCTTACTACTGAGTGGTATTTTTCGTGGACTTCTACTGGTGAAAAGAAGTAATCACTTATGATCAAACACAGAAAATTCCTTACTCAGAAACACTGGATGGATTTGTAAATTCAGTAATCCCAATACTAGCTTTTGAGCAGTACCAAAACACTTCAGTGAAAGGATTTGATCCTTGCCTTCAAAGAAGAAGCAAGTTTTGTTCCATCTCTTCTGTTGTGTGAAATCCAAACTTGTAAATTATTTCAATGCTAGCTCCTGGAGTAGGATTAATGAAGTCAAAACACTAAACTGACTGTGATTTTTCAGAAATTGTAAGAAGAATAAGTTTCTCTATGACAGTGGAAGAAAAACTGTTTTCCTACGGATTTGAGAGCCATCTCCATTGTAGCAGCCTCAGCTTATCCCAGACACCTCACAACTCTTTCTCCTTCCTCCTTGTGTATCTTCCCACAGCCTTCAGCAGTTCCCCCTGAACTTCCTCCCCCTCGGAGGAGCCACACTCCTGTGGCAGCTCTGCCACTGCCCTACTGACTGATGGCCTCCTCTCCATGCTGCTCATCTTCCTAAAGCTTGTCAGATCTACAAGAACTCCACTCCTGTGTCAAACCTTGCTGAGAGAGACAAAAGGAGTGACTAAGACCCTCACTTCTTAACAGACCACAGTAGAACAGAAAGGTCTGATTTTATTCCACGTCTTTTGAGAATGAAGACAGAGAAAGTTCTCAAGAAAGAAGCTCTTTTTCAAGGGGAGACACAAATACAGGCTTAGGACATATATGTATATCTCGATGATGTGTATCTCCCTCTGAATCTACAAATGGAGGGTGCCAATCCCTCCTCCCTCTCCCTTTGAGATGAAACCCTTCTGTCCCACACGTGTTCCTGGGAGTGAGGCCTGGGATGAGTCATCTGACCCACTTCTAGCTGGATGCAGCCCTTTGCTCCCCCTCACGCTGGGACCGCACACTTAAACGTGGACGTGTTGGTAACAAGCTGTTTAGACCAGCGCTCCTCACGGCACTGCCAGGGGAAGCAGCTGGACTCCTTATGGGTGGTCCAGACACCAGAGACATGGGAAAGAGCAGAGACGGTTCTCCAGCAAGATGCTGAGAAGAGTTAAGGATGCAGAAAGTTGTGTGTGCCTGGGCTGCCCGTGGAGGAACTGAAAGCAGGAGGGGAGCACATGATTGTCCACTGCCGCCAGCTGGCCTGCACCAGGAGTTCCTGGGCTGCTCCTGCCAACCTCAAAGGGTGGGACCAACCCAAAAGCTCCTGCCTGCCTGGCAGTGGAGCTGCAAGTTTATGGGAAAAGCAATTTTCAGCTGCAGCAGCTATTTTTAAGCCTGAAGTTTAAAAGTAAGAGAAGTTTGAAAGATGAGTGCACGTATGATTATGGGGTGCTTAAAATACAGACAGAAAAATATTATTTTATCCCTGTTTCAAGATGCTTATAGAATTTTTTTTATGTGCACACCATTACTACACAAGTCCTGTTCGCCTGCTCTTACAGGCAAACAGGTCACAGAACCAAAAACATCCAGGCCCAAAATATCCAATGCCTGCCTTTAACAAACAGAAAAGCAGAGTACCGGAGTTGCCCAATGCCCTTTGCTCAAGTCTTATTTAACATACACAATTTCTAATAGATCAAGATTAGTGTATATTCGGTCCTGTACCTGACATACCTACTTCGTGATTAGTGAGAAAGTTTATTATTAATACTGTTTCAACAATCTTTAAGGTGTGTTAGACATTTGATCTGTCAGCTCTCAGACGTGCCATGCACATTTAGAAGAAGAGCAAAGTACAGGTGCCTATCAGTGTGCGTGTAACACCTCCCACAGGGATTTCTCATCGCCCTATCTTTACATCTGCAACCTTCAGCACAGAGGGAGACAGGCAGACTGTACCATTTTGAAACACTAAAGCAACAAGGTTTGTCTTCGATAAAAAAAAAAAAAAAACAAAAAAACAACAAACCAAATCTGAAGGAGAATGTAAGGCCTGAAGAGAGATTTCACCATAAAGAGGAACTGAAGTGTGTTCTTGATTCATTCTTAACAATTTATATTTTTTTTTAAACCAAATACATGAGAGAATCCTTTGAAGATTCCGCTCACCCTCCACTTTCTTCTTCAGTGGTAAAATGCCCTGTGTAAGAAGTCTAATGATTGTGAAGGAAATTCATTTGAATTCTTTGTCCTGCCTCAGCTGTGCACATTTGCTCCAGTGCTGTGTGCTCAGAAATGCTTTGGAAATGCATTATCACACACATTATGTACATATTTGGAAATATATAATCTGTCATGTACTCTGCTCTGTCCTACCCAAACACACAGTTGAAATGCACTGACTGCCTGGGTAAAGGAGAGTCTTTCCAGATCTTTCCACAAGTGTATTTTATTATGGAAAAACATGATATAAATTGTTATTCTTTATTTGCTTGTCCCAAGTATAATGCAGTTGACTCCAGCTGCTTTGGCCAGCAACAGCAGAATCACACACTCAGCCCAACAGTGCCTGTGACGGGTACTGCCAAACACCACCCAGACAAAAACACCACTCTGATGAGGTCACACATACCATATGCTGAGCCTTAATGCTTCACATCCCCATCTATAGTCCTTCAAGTAAACTACAATGCTTAAAAAAATTAAGGCATGATTAGCTTTGTTGCTGCTTAACTTGTGTATCACAACAGACACACACATAGATGTCACAGTACAAATAACTTATTATTACAGAAAACCATTTTGGTTCCAAGTATTTGATTGAGGTCACACTTGTATGTGTAGACCTACTGTAGTTTTGCTTAAAATATTTTAATAACAAGCATATTTGAAAACATCTTAAGTTTCAGTTTATACCAAGAGCCACTATAAAACCCACTACACTTGTGAATTTTTACTTAAAACACAAAATACACGCGATATATCATGAGTGCAAAGTGGAATTCCTATTAAGGACCTAACCTACACATCCTATTTCAAGACTACACTTCCTACAGATACTAGTCTGACACAGAAAATGCATGCTGCAAATTTTATGTTTATCGTTTCCTGTAAAGGACAAATTTTTCATTTCATTGCTAAACAAAGCAAACGTTTGTATCTGCTTTATCCTCAAGATCCTCTTGTCACCACCATAAAGAACTACATGACTAAATGGTCTGACCATCCCAGATTAATGAATGAGTCACTCGGTCACACACAAGTTTCATGTAGAGAATAATACAGTTTACATCCTCCACGAAGCAACAGAGATAAAAGCCACCAGAAACAAGTCGTAGGTTGGTGTTTAAGGCACCAGGCATACAGAATCCAAGGAACTTTCACAGAGAAGGGGTATGAGCAGTACACACATAAGGGAAAAGAAAAATCACAGGCACATCTAGCAGTAAAGAACAAATTCACTGACAAGTGTAATAGTTGCTACAGAAAGCCTTGTGCATACATGGAAGGCTGGTACAATGCAGCTGCATACCCTACTGTACTAACGATATTCATCTAGCTCTTATGAAGCTTGTTGAATCTCTTAACAATTGAAACATGTTTATTTATGCAAAGAGCAGACATGGCATGGGAATGCCTGGTTCAGGATTCCCCAGCGAGTCCTGCCAAAGTCTCTTTAATCTTGTCCTGGAAGAACCACTTCTGGTAACGACAGTAATTTAGTTCTTTGCCTACTCAAACTTTGTTTTGCCTGCCAAGCCTGAAAGGATGCCAAGTGTGCTGTTTTCTTTGCTTTCAGCAGTTGTCACCTTCAAACCGGACAGTAGCACCTTTTTCATGAAGCCCTTCGGCCCAACGGTTGTGTGATACAGCCCCGTGTTTCTCAGTCAGGACTGCTCTGAGCAGAATTTATATCAAATGCTTGTCTGCTGTCCATTCCTAGTATTATGAGTATACACAATGATGGGAAAAATTACTCAGTAGTTAAGAATTGTATCTGAAGTGAAATGGAGTCTTCCCATACAGATTTGGACTTCTGTTTGTTTTGGCAGAAAGGTACTGGAATTTTAGGCACTAACAGCAAAATGCAATAAAAAGTGTTTAGGTCACCATGGTCTCTAAGGACTTCATATTGAAAATGCGCAGCCTTGAGAGCTTAAAACAAAAACTAAACACATTTCAGAAGACTCAAAGTTAACTCATCTTTGCAAAGAATGGTTCCTCAGTTCTGTCTTCAGCCCAAAAGCAGGTCAATGTTATTCCAGACAAAAAAAAGGGAGCAAAAATGCCCTTTTTTGGGGAAAAACAGATTTTTCACAGGAAGTTTACCAAATATTTATCTAGGACCCATTTTGATGGCAAAGAAAAGGGAGGCCAAAGGAAAGGGAGATCTTCCAGAAAAGAAGGTACAAATACAAGCTACCTTGCATTAAGTGGCTGATGGCTAGGAATGTGATTTCCAGCATGAACAAAAAAATAACAAGGAAAATGAACAGAGACAATCCTCCCACTCCAGGTATCTTTCAGTAGAAAATAAAGTCTCAATGATCAAGCTAATATTTCTGTCTAACACACTGTTGGTATGTAATTGTTTGCATAGTTAAAAAAAATAGTTTCTGTTCTCCTAAAGACATTAGCATTCAGCAAAGCTCTTACCAGTACAATTAACTTGTAAAACTTAGCGATGAGATATTGCAAGGCCTTCAGAGAGACATTTCTATGAAAGACAGTTCTCAAACTTCTTATAATCATTCAAATGAAGAAATCGTTGCACTCTCCATCAATGAGCACAATGTTATTTTATGTTTCTACATTCAATATCCAAGCAATATCCAGTTAAAATGCTGATTCGGGATGCTTCAGTACTTAAAGGAATCTCCATCAGCAAAGTTCTTGTAATGTTAATCAGACAATTTAGGTATCTGTCACCAAACTACTTAAGATGGACTCAGATGACTAGCCTCCATCTCGGGCTTTAACAGGCAGCAATTTGCTCCATGAGAGGGGGAAACAGCCTCATCTCTCACACAGAGTTGCTCCTCTACATGTCAAAAATGGGGGCCAAGAGTTAGGGAGGGGCCAAGCTTGTATCTGGAACTATTTTTGGCAAACTACTGCTTTGTACTAGTTTTTGGTCAACATTTCTTTGAGAAGTGATGTTGCTAAAGCTGTTAATTTCTGTATTATTTATCAAGACAATATGAGGCCAGCTGTTTATATGACATTTTCAAAAACGATACCTTCAATTTGTGTGCACCTTCCCAAATTAAGGTGTTTCTGAGTCTAATGTTCTATCAGTAAAGACTCCTTGAAGGGCCTAAAATGCACAGAGCATCACTATGTTAGTGCCAGCCAGGCCTGGCAGTAGGATTGCTCAACAAAAGGCAGCCCTTCTCATATGTTCAGTTTGTTTTGCTCAGCTCAGAAATGATCCACTGCCAAAAGGAGACTGATTACTGTTACTGGAATGAGCATTATCAGAGACATGATCTTGATGTATCTCAGGCAAAGGACAGACACCAGCACCAGTATTTGCTTTGTAAAATGAATCTGGAAGATTGCAGTTGGACTCTTGAGGGTGAATTTACACTTCACGGTTCAACTGATTTAAGAGGTCGCTGCTGCCAAAGGAGGATATCCCGCTCTGTGTTGCATCATCCTGACCCCTTCTGTGGAGGAAGTCGTAGCACTGGATGCACCCTGGGCTAATCCAGCTCAGCTCTCTCAATCACAGGCTTTCCCCCGTGCCGTGTCCCCCCCTCCCCGTGTTTGGAAATCAGGGCTGTGTGTTGGTTTAGAAGGCTGAAGGTGCTGGTGCGGGGTCTGATGGTGGGAACCGTTCTTTGCAGCAGAGCCAAGCTGTTCCAGCAGCTCGAGTCATAACATGTAACCTCACCCTGACAAGAAGCGTTTGGCTTCCCCACCACAGACACACAGAAGCACCAGCCCTTCCACCAACTGAACCTCCCTCTCCTTTCCCCAGGATTCTCTCTCAGTTGCTTCTCTTTTTCTAGCTCTATATTTGGTAATGGGAAAAAAAAAGCATCCTGGTGAAGCAGGAGGGAAGAAGGGGTGTCAGGACAAAATTACATAGCATTTATTCAGGGCCATCTGTTATTGCAAGTCTCAAAGTACTATTTCTGTATCACCGCAGTGTACCATCCAAGCCTTAAGGGAGAATTTATGGCTATTCTAATTGCAATCAGTTCAGCATGAGCTGAAATGTCAAATATATTCCTATTTGTCACAGAAGAGATTTTTAGACCTTCTTCTGAAGCAAGGAGGGGATCACTTATTCTCTTGATCTTTAAATACACGTACATTGATATATTAATGTTTCTAATTAATGGAGAAGGCCTAAAAATAAAGGATACTGGAAATTTTAACAGGTTTAAAAACAACAGCAAGAGAAATTGTTTCTTTTTTAAAAAAATTAACATTTTCTGCTATTCATTCTCAGGAGAAAAAAAAAATCAGTAAGTGGGATATCACTGTAGTCATGCAAAGACCTAGATATGAAAGCCCAGCTTCAGAAGGAGAAATACTATCTTTTATCTGCTCTACAATTAATGGTACTGGTTAACCTTTAAAGGGGTCATGTATTTTACTTAAGGGTGGTTCAATAATATTAATTGCATAGTACCCCTTGACAAGATCAGAGTCACTAGAATCAGATACAGTATCCAATACAATCTTTCATAAAATAAGCAACAATCCCTGCCAATAATAGGAAATTGTTCCTGAAACACAGAACTTGACCATAACATGCACTTAAAAATAACAAAAACATGTTTTTTAATTAAGTTAAATGAATAGTACTTATACACTAACCAAATTTCTTACCTGATAGGGCTGAAAGGCACTATCTTCAGTTATAAAATCCAGCTGTTTGTCCACAAGGAATTCTACTGCAGTAATTGAATTGTATACACTTTTTCCAACCAAGGGTTTGAATGTCTGTTGGGGGGGGAAAAAAAAGAAAATTAAGAAACAAATCCCAAAGCTCAGCACACCAAGCCCCCAGAACTGTATAAACACTGATGTAATTCTTCCATCAAAACAAGTTAAAACAGAGTAACAATTACTAATTATACAAGAAAGGAGGGTTTTGTGTTCTGTCGGGTTTTTTCCTTTGTGTCGTTGGTGCAAAACCAGCTAGAAAAGGGAACTACACCTTTCATTCTTCCTTTCCCTCATTGTGCTTCAGCAAGAGTGTTTACCACAGCAGCTCAAAGTACAGCAGCCCCTGGAATGGGGGACACACAGCTCAGCCCGCAGATCCTCTCTCCGTGCCTGCAGGACCAGCCAGCAGCAGGGTGATTACAGAGGACGCTCAGGTGGAAGCAGACTGCAGACGAGAAATCGCTCCCCCCTCCCTGCTCTGAAATCGTTCACCTTGCCTCAAGTCAACCATCTCATTTCCCTGCCCATCTCTAAACTGTTCTGACTGTGCTGCTGCCGCCCCCGCAGCCGCTCCTCCCTGCAGCAACCGGCTGCTCCAGTGCAACGCCTTCCGAGGACACGGCACCCGCTCCCGGGGATTCTGCACCGGGGCCAGGAGGTTTCCTGTTTCCTCCCATCTGCTGGGAAAGCGGCGAGGGGCTGGAGACCCTCACTGCTTACCCAGCACAGGGGAGGAAGCAGGAAACCTCCCAGCTCTACTGCAAAAGCCAGGCAAAGGGGAGCAGGGAGCAAGGGGTTCCTCGACGCCCCCGTACAGGCTTTTCCCAAAATACCCTGCCTGATCCAGGCGCAGCAGGATGCGGTAGGCGAGTGGGGACTCGAGGGTGTCCCCCGGGAGGGGACGAGCAGGCAGCCCCCTTCCCTGCTGGCTGCGTTTCCTGGAGCAGAAGCGCGAGGAGAGCGTGACTGAGCGGGGATGTACCGACAGGGGATGAGTCAGGTGAAAAGGAAATCCCAGCGGATGGAGGGGAGAGAAAATGCCGCTCTGAAGACAGACGGGAACAGTAAGAGGAAGACACCGGTGAACAAAAGAAATGACTGGCAGAAAGAACATGCAGGATATACAAGCGACCAAAACACGGAGGGACAGAAAAAATAGAGGAAAGTTAATCTACAGGGCAAAAAAAAAGCAATGAGGGAAAACAGGAAAACAAAAAAAGCCCTTTGAGACCCATTCTAAATTTAAAACGCAGAAGAAAAAGAAAAAGAGCAGAAACAAGAGCAGGTCAAACCACCGAGGCATTGTGCGAACGCCACACCAACCCCTGTAAAATGCTGCTATCAGTAGCTCACATGCACCACCCCGCAGCAACAGACCCCAAGTACTTACAAGGGGAGGGTAGGATCACCACAACCTATTTACAGATGGGAAAACCGAGGCACAAAGCAATCCTTTAACTTGACAAAAGCCATCTAAGCAGGGCAGCAGCAGAGCCAGTGACCTGCCCTCAGCCACTCTGCAGGCAGCTCATGAGAGAGGCACTCAAGGTTTTATCAGGCTTCATTACCTACTTTACAAAGGTGTTGCCTCGCGATTAGGCTAAATATAGCCCAAGTCTCTCCGGAGCTTCAGCTCTGGCAGTTACTAAACAAATCAGAGAATACTTCACTGGAGATACATTATACTTTCTAATAAACCTATCCGACTCTACAAATCCTCAGAGTGGGTGTACAGCATTCTTGTTTCCATTTTATTTAAAGTTTCTCTTCAGCTGTTACCCTTCCTCACACAAGCAAGAAAAAAAACCCAAATCTCTCAGCCAGTAAGCCATCTCTACAGCAGGATAATCAGATGAAAGGGCTGGAGGAGCAAGAGCATATGATAATATGCTAACTACAGAGTCTGAATAGTAAATAATTATTTAACCTCTAATAGCCAAGAAAGGGCCTTTGCTCTTGCATCACTTTCCTATAATGGATCTTGTATTGCTAATGGTTTGAGTTAAGAGAAGGTGGAGTCCACATCATGAAATTGCAAAGCACTGAGTGTATGAACTCACGAGCAGACAGACTTTTCTTTGAAAAAGCCAATGTTGTAGCCTTTCAGTTCTTAATTTGCCCCTGTGTCTTTCCATGCCCTATTATACTTTATCCACGCTGGCTCCTTTCTAACTTTCTGAGCTGTTATTCAGGTCAAGAAAAGTGCTTCCGACTACACACAACAGGACATACCACATCATTAGCTGAAACCAAACTGTGTGGAATGTGGCGTGCAGTTATCATTCAGGATTCAGACAACACTACAGATTAAGGTAAGTGTGAGCCACTGGTTTATCTTCCTGCTGGTATTAAAAGAACTAGTTCCAAATATAGATCTGTGAGTGTGATTATTCTGAGAAAAGAAACGTAATGCCTTCTCACTTGCTTTCATAGATCTATGCCTCTAGACAGGCCAACACCCCCAAAATACGGATGTGGAGGATGCAGACTATCCCACAAGCACAGAACAAAAATATGTAAATAAATAAAGCAAAACTATGCCACGTCACACACCTCCTCCTATGTGGACGGCTGCTCAGCTGCATACAATCTGGGATTTTTCAGACACTATTAGAAAATATCCCCACTATCAAAGAACAACAAAACCCCACCCTTCAATAAAAGCAAGCCTTCTTGGGAAAGCAAAGTTCAGACTTCATCAGCTTCACGAGATAGGCAGGCCACCAGGGAAATAAGTATCCAAACTGGGACAGGTTAGGGATTCAAGAAATTTTAAGATGGAAGACGTGACTGAATTTCACACCACACATCACATAGGCACAAAGAAAAACAGACTAAGAGCACAGCAGGCAAGAGTCAGCTACTAGAGGCAAGCATGTGAGGCATGTAACAACATGAAAATAGATGTAAGAAAGTCCAACGTGCTCCTTGCGGACTTTCAGAGGAAAAGCTCCTTGCAGACACTCCCTCTTTCCGTTCCCAAAGTGGAGGACAACTCTAGGGAGTACCAGGCATACTGGCTGAAACCAGGAGAAACTGAACCTCTGTAAACAAAAAATCTCTTTCAAACTTAGAGTTTTTAAAAGGAAGCTTTATGCATTAACCCAACTCCCCAAAGACCACAATTAAGTAAAGGACTCAAGCACTCAATTTTAAGTCACATTTGACTTCAGCACTATTTTAAGTGGCTGCTTGGTGGAGGGGGGAACGGCCACACTTTTTTGCCCTCCCAGATTTCCCTGCTTGGCCAAAGGGAGCTCTACGAACACACATGCTGTCTTTGGTTGCTTTGCTACCAAGTTCCCTGATGCTGAATAAAGCACGTTTCTTACTCTGCCCCCTCGCCCTCCCCAGTGATTTTACCCCAGCTCATGCAAGAAATAATCTGCCTATGGGAGGCAGCCGGTAGAACTCTGAGTCTGAGAACTAGACTCTGGACCTTCTGGAAATCCAAACAGATTTTTAGAAAACGTTACCATCACTTCACAGCAAACAATCACAAAACTATTCAAAAGCATTCACCAAAGACGAATACAGCAGATTACTCAGGGACTGCGTTCTCTAATGCCCAGTAACACAACTCATCTATTTACTTATCGTTCCAAAACCCCCATAGCAACCACAGGACCCACTTTCCCGAGGAAGCAGCAGTGAGCAGGCACATAGTGCGTTTTTACCTCTGCCTAGTGCCATTAAGCAGCTGAAGTGGTGGTACTCCTCCCCCAGCATGCGAGCAGGCAGCTCCAGGAGCCGCCGCACCTCGGCTGCTGCAGCCCGGGCGCTGCCAGGCTGTGACACCCAGAAGGTTCAATGCAGCAAACGCTCGGGTTACAGCTGAGCTCGCAGCTGCTGCCCGGCTCATCCCGCACGTACCACCTCGTCTGCCTCGCTGGGGCTCACAGCCTGCTTAGCTGGGCACTCGAGCCTGCTCCCCACACTACAAAAGCACATCTTACTGTGCACATGTACAGCAATCACTCTTTTTTTTTATTTTTTAAATCTTTCTAGAGGAATTTATGCTGTAAAGTGAAAATACTTTTAAAGAGCTAATAATACAATTAAGAAAGCTACTCTTACACCGAAACCTTTAACATTCTATAGTTCTTCCTCTTGCAAGCATAAAAATTAAAAAGATCACGTAAACTTAATCTGTAGGTGGTATTCAGTAAACTTTTCCACATATTGTTTTCCAGCCTCGCTGTTTAGTCTGCAATAGCGCAAACGCTGGCACCTTTTCACTGTGACACTTCATCATTCAAAAAAGCTATAGCTCCCTTCCAGCGCCTGTTTGTTGCCATGGTTTGTACTCAAAGGCAGAATTACCAAGTGGAAAAGAGCGGACAATAAATAGAGCAGATCTGACGTTAAAACCGAGCACTGGGTTTCCTCATTCGCGGACTCCTCTGCCGGCAATCCCTGCGGAAGCGGCCGTTTCCAGCCCAGGCGTTACTCCGGGCGGAACTCCCGCAGCCCGTGGCCGGGGGGTGGCAGAAGGAAGTGCCCAGCGGGGCGCGAAGGGGTCGCGCCGGCCGGGCCCGCTGCCCGCCGGAGGTGCCGCATGGCCCGCGCTCCAACGGCGGCGCCGTGCCGTTAACGGCCCGCGCCGCTCCCGCGCCGCCGTTTTAACGGCACAAACTTAACCGAGGAAAGAGAAAAGG